>NW_019174272.1:9210956-9398456 GCF_002260705.1 Seriola dumerili | reverse complement strand
AGAAAGATGATATTTGCTTTCAACCTGCAGTATTCTGGTTTCTTTTCTTACTCTAGTAATATGAGAAGAATTGGAACCAGAATTTGATTAAAATGAAGTAAGAGTCAGAGCTCTGGCATTAAATCTGGGCTCTCCACTGTTCTAGAGGTTTAGTAATAGTAGTAGTAGTTATGTCTTGCAGTCACAGATCCAGACTCTACAGCTCTGGAAGCAGAAATACCTGCAGAATGCAACAGGAGGAGGGAGTCGAGGAAGCACAGAACTATGGGAGAGAGAAGATGCCAAGTTTGTAACATCTATTAATGGGATATGAATGCATATACAGATGGAGAGGGAGAGGAGGAGAGAGAAACTCAGTACATCATGGTAAGTCCCCTGGCAGTGTAGGCTCTGTAACTGCATCTAAGAGTTGTTCAAGGAGAGCTTGAAGCACATCAAAAACAAATTTAAAGCCTGCTCTGAAACATGGAGAGGGTGCCTGCCTCCAAAACCCAGACTGGATGCTGGATCTACAGGAAAGGAGCCTGACAGCTGAAGGCTCTGCCTCCCATTCTACTCCTGGAGACTCCTTCTGGAAGTGCAGCGTTCTGGAGAGGTATTATGATACTGTGAGTTCTTTAAGATATGATGGTGCCTGACCAGTAAGGGCTTTGTAGGTGTATTTTACAGGGAGCTAGTGCAGAGAATGTGGGAGAGATATGGTCTCTTTTCTAGTTCTTGTAAGTCCTGTAGCACTCTGGACCAGAACAAATGCATGTAGTTTACAAGTTTATCTGCATCTTTTTGAGGCAGAATGTGCCTGATTTTTTTGAAATGTTATAAAGATGAAAAAAGGCCCTCCTTCAAGTTGTTTTTGTGTGGGAGACATATCCTGATCAAAGATAACTTACAGATTCCTTACAGTGGTGCTGGAGGCCAGGGCAATGCCAACTAGAGTAACGATATCATTAGATTATGTGTTTCTGAGGTGTTTGAAACCAAGTACAATAACATTTCTTCTGAGTTTAATAGCAGGTCATTATGGTCTTTATGTCCTTAAGGCATATTTGAAATTTTGCTAACTGAGGAAACCGGTTTCATCTGGTTTCATCTGGTTTCATCTGCATAACAATCAAAGTTTGTTTGAGTGCCTAACAATATTGCCTAAAGCAAGCATATATAAGGTGAATAGAATTGGTCCAAGTACAGAACCTTGTGGAACTCCGTGACTAACTTTGTGTTCATGGACAATTCCTCATTAACGTCTACAAACTGAAGTTGATTTGATAAATAGGACTTAACGCAGCTTAGTCCAGTTCCTTTAATGACAATTAAATGTCAGAGTCTCTGTAATAGGATGTGGTGGTCAGTGTCATCAAATGCAGCACTAAGCTCTATCAAGACAAGCACAGAGACAAGTCCTTCGTCTGATGCAATTATAAGATCATTTGTAACTTTCACCAGTGCCGTATGTACTATGATGCAGTCCAAACCCTGACAGAATATCTTCAAATAAACTAATGTTATATAGAAAATACCCAATCCAGTCTTTGTGCCAAGCTAACCAGCTGCTGACTGTAGTTTCATGTTTAACAGGTATGGAACAACAATTTTCTCATCTGATTCTTGGAAAGGAGGAAAATAGATGTAAAATGTTGAACTTCCCTTTAAAAATTGACTTGTGATTTGTAACAAAATTAAGATATTAATAATTTGTCAATAAATTACAGTGCATGACTTTTCCAGTCTGACAGCAAATATATACAGTATATTATCATAAATGTTCTTCCCGTATCACTGATATACACCCATGTGTGTAATAAATGTAAAGATGATCACACAGTTCGGCTGTCCCTGTCCATGGTCATATCTTGCCACCCAACTGGCCCACATCTGTCAATATGGCGACAGAACTGAATTTGCAGCAGTTTTGTCAAAGCCAGTAATGTTCAATAATAGCCAAAATAACACATTTTTTAAAGTAACGTGACATAATTTTCTTAGAGATAAGGAGCGAACAACATACTGGTTATGTTGCGGGATTTTTTAACAATTTGCATTTGCAAATGTCAATATAACTTTTGTGTTTTTCTTACTGCTTAACCTGAAAATTCCTGGAAATGGAAGTTCAACATTTGAATCACAGTCAGTCAAATCTAAATGACACCCAGCCCAAACAAAAAGCTCCAATCTGCAGCCAACTTGCCACACAGCCTCCATTAGCCACTCTCCCAGAGGACTTTGTTATGCAACGAGCTGCAATGCATCTGCCTCCAAACACGGGGCAACAAATTATCAAGTGCACCCTAAAAGATCAAAGCTGCTCAGGAGAGAAGCAAAGACCGAGAGAAGAGGAGGAGGTGGCTGGGGGCTCATTAAGAGTTAGCCTTCATTAAGAGCAAATTAAAAAATCTAACTCTGCAGACAAAATGTGGAGGGTGGGAAGGAAGAATAGAGAAAAAATAACGTGTTAAAATGTGTGTGCGCGTGCGTGTGTGTGCATGCATATGTGTGTATGTGTGTATTCATGGGCATGAGCATAAGGATGGGGTGGGGGGGGTTACAAAGAAGCTCAAAATGACTTTTTAATCACATCATTAAAAGGACTTTGAATTATGAATTTGTCACAATGGATGTCTTAAGGCGTAGGAGCAAAATGAGAGAGGGATATTTTATTTTTTATTTTTTGGAGAATGAGGCCAAGGAGGGCCAACATTCTGCAGCCGCTGTGAATGTGTGTGGGCAGTTTGTGTGGAGGTGGGGTTCAGCGTATTAAATCCAATCAAGGACGGCAAATAGACCTTGATGAACAAAACCAGAGGGAAAAAAATAGCAGAAAATCAAAATTGACTGTTCACTAAACCCGTCCCCTGAATATCGATTGTTCATTCACAGCTTAGTAACCATAACTAGGCCCGACAGGCCTCTCAAGCTTTGGATTTGTCCACATGCAGAAGTGGTGTGCATGCCTTGATTGAACAGTATGCTGCTCATAAGCTGCAAATGTTAGCATGCCACGCTAACTAGCTCACTACCCACAGTAGTGAATTAGTCCAGCCTTTACTTCCAGGCCAAGGACAATTTCATTAGCTAAATAAATTTTGTTGGGAAATTATATAAGAAAAAACGTCCCATTTACACTTGCACATTTATTGTGCAGAAGTTGGTCTTTGATAATATTGAGACTGCTGAGACGAGACCATCTGTCCTTTCAGAAAATGCCTAAAAGTGACCACGGTTTGTTTCCTGTTTTTTGTTTTCCAAGGAAAAAGGTCACTAACCTTAATGAAGTAGTAATTTTCAGTCAATTTTTTTCTAACCTTGACCCAAACCATTTCTTTAACCATAACCAAGTTGCCTAATCCTAAGCAAGCCATGAATAGTATTTTTGAAACAGCAATGTTGCCTTGTCGATAGTGGTGTAAGATCAGAAAACCTTTATATGTTTCAAAATATGTGTAGGCCTAAAGCATAAATCTATCCTCTGTCTTACTTGTCCTAGCATGTAAGCTAAGCAGCTAGACAGGGCTGATAGATAAACAGATAAACAGATACACTAAAAATGTACGATCATACTACATCATACAAGATCATATTCAGTGTAGGACTAACTTGTTCAGCACTGCCAAAGCAATACTATTTATTTCAATGTCTTCTACATGGACAATAGTGATGCTAACAGCAGCTTTGGCCCCAGTCTTTTAGTATTAGCCTATATTATGTACAGTATATATTAAAGACACTTTTACAGGCGTCTTATACACTAACATTACAACACAACATTACATTACACAAAACATTTAAAAGTCAGCTGGAGACAATGATTTCAAACAACTAAGGAAGCTAATGTTTGCTAAATTAACCTAGCTAGCTAGAGCTTAGGGTAATGCTAACAGCTCATGCATGTAGTCATGAATTGAATATTTTAATGCCCCTTTCACAAGATCCTCACTTTAGAACAAGTCAGCTAGAAAGTCAGCCAGACACTCACAAAGCTCATAAAGCAAATGTCAGCTCAATTAACTAGCTAGCTACAGCTGATAAAATCTGCTATCGACAGTTGCCTCTAAGAATTGAGAAGATGCTTTGGTCTACTTCTAAAATCAATGACCCACTCTTCCAAAAGTGAATTTCAGGTTGTAAATCTACTATCATTAATATAGTGTAGTATATGCACAGGGCTTGATTGGAAAGGTTGACAGGCATAACAACAGTAACTGAGGCGGCAGGGCTTAGCAAGTGGTCAATTGGCAGCTGCTGTGGGACAGTGATACAAGCTGATGGTCATATCTGGTAACAAACAGGTCGTATTTGGCTGGAGTATTGGTGATAGAGAGACAAGGGCATGAGAAAGAGAGAGAGAGAGAGGTGGAAGGAGATAAAAAAGCAACTGAAGGTTGGAAAGAGGGGAGGGGAAAGTTAGATAAACACTTTTTCTCGCTTCTTTTTTTTCCCACCCCTGTCCCTGCCACTCTTGTTGCTCTCTGTGCAAAAGACAACTCACTCGGTGGAAATCAAATGTTGATAAAGAGAAAATTGCATCGGATGGGGGCGAGGAAAACAGGAAAGATACACCCAGAGAAGCCCCACAGGAGCAGTCAGCATAGAGGGAAAAGAGAGGGGGGGGGCAGTGAGAGCATGAAGAGGGAGAACGAGAGATGGACAGGAAAGAGATGGCAGGAAAAAGAGGAGGAGATGAAAAATGTGGTTAGATCTTAGAAAAAGATAGAGAGCAAAGAATAATTCAAGTGACACACTACACACATTTGCATGTACACCCTCTTTTCTCACACACACACACACACACACACACACACACACACACACACACACACACACACACACACACACACACACACATGCACTCTAACTACATTTGGTATACACACAAACACCAACACACACTCTCTGGCTAACTCTTGATGTGTTGACACTATTAGGAGCTGACAAAAAGAGGAAATAGGTTCGGGGGAAAACACAAACAAATTTAGAGGGAAGAAATTGGCCCTCTTGTTGCACTGCACTACTCCTCCGCAAACACCTCAATTCTCTCATTACACTCCATTATAGCACCCATCCACAGACAAAAGAGTTCCTCCAGCACGGGTAATGGGAAATCAAGTCAGCACTCTATTGTGCTTTGTCCCCCATCAGTCCCACAGGCCTGAGAGGATGGCCGAGGTTGGTTGGGCTCAAACCAAGCAGACACAGACATAGCAGAGGTAGGAACTGATTGAAAGAAATTGAGGTTTTGTTGTTTCTTCTCAAGGATTTTGTCTTGCTGGAGGTAAATACAGGTACAGTCAAAAGAGTGCCCAATCATGATTTAAAGCACAACTATACTGTACATTTAAAGATTTCATTTATGGGTTAGCAAAGAGTTTGAATGCTGCTTTTGTAATGTTGGCTGTCAATATAGTGTCACCTTAGTGTGAGTGTTAAATATCTGTATTCTGTTGCATTTTGTGATCCAAGTGATTTTGTACCAGCTGTACCTTTCTCCCTTTCTGGACTACAACATGTGACAGTGTTGTCAAACACCTCCTACGAACTCTGCATTGAGTTTGCGGATAATGAGGAAAGAGATGAGGACCACTGCTGCCTTGCTAGCCCGGGGGGATTTATTCTCTCAGAGTTCTGTGTAAAACACAATAATATCAGTACAGCAACCTGACATGACCGGGTTTCTACATGCACACCTCTCCTTAACACAGTGTGTTGCCAACTATCCATATGAGTTGTGCACCATTACATTTACCACTTACAATCTTCCATTAAATCAATAAAACTAAATACATCTCATTCTGAATGTCCCTCTAAAAGCTATTTTCCGAACCTCCTGCGGCATTTTTTGTATTTCAAGAATTGATATTCAATTCAAAATATGAACATGAGCACACATAGAAATATACACCATGTGTTTGGAAAAAAAAAGCAATAATATCAGTACATGAGCGGGTTTTTACACGCACACCTTTAAAGGAAGAAGGGACAGTGAACTGCAGAAGAAACCATCAAAGAGCATAAGTTTAGCTTGAAATGGATAAATTAGCATGCTCCGAAAAAGTGCTGTACACAATGAAAAAATACAAATATACTGAAATGTGCATTTTGCCAAAAAAAGAACCCATATGTTTGTGACCCATACAAAGTAAAATTTACACATCTGTTTAGTTTTTTTCTTACCATGTTTTAACAGGCTATTGATGGGAGCACTCGTATAGTCTCACCTCTCCTCAGCAGGAGCAAATCTACAGGAAGTGACATTATTGCAAAAAGGTCAAAGGTCACCTGACAAAAATACTATTAAGATAATAACAGCACCAAAATAAATTTACACAGCAACAAGTATATACAAAGGAAATAATGGAAAAATGTGAACAGAAATGGATTTTTGGTGAAATATGAACCTATTACAGGACTACATCAGCTACAACAGGTTTCTGGAAAGTGGAACTCTCTCCCCTCTCTAGTCGAGCATAAGGGATCTATTCATTTTATCTACAGCACATTAACTTTGCAAGTGTAAAAGGAAAGTGAGGTGTTGAACCGTGGGATAAGTGGGAATCATAAAAGCCTGCAGGACTTAATGCTGGCTTCACACCACTGCCTTGTGCATTAAGTCACTAAAGGAAGAGCATCTCAAGGTCTTCAGGTGAACTTCCCGAAATCACTTTTTTCACATGGCAGCCATTGTGATTTAGAGCAGACTGGAAACCCTGCACAGAAGCAAGTGAACGAGATGGTAAGAATTACATGACTTTTATAAGAATTTCCAGATATTTTTTTTTTATCCTATTAATATACAATTACTACAAAGGAGTATTAGGGCCATGGATGAGAAAAAAAATGAGAGGAGGAAGATTTTTCTTCCATCATGCACTTCAAGAAAAAAAGTCAAAATGTCAAGAATAAAGTCGAACTGAGTCAGAAGAGGAGGATTTTTATTTTAATTTTGCCTTTTGAGAATAAAATTCGAAATGTTGAATATAATAATGTTGAAATAAACTTAACATTTCGAGATTAAAGTCGACGTTTTGAGACAATATCAAACAAAATGCCTTATATCGATGAAGTGATTAAATAATATTTCAGAATCGGCTTTAGCAACAAAGAAATCCTTTCTCTTTTTGCTCATAAACACAGTGTAGTTGTCAGCATTAAGACTTTGAAGAGATTGTGCCGAAAACTGCGTCTGTTCAGATGGAAAACAACACAAGATTGGGAGAGGTGGCCGCATTCGTGCAAACTGAAAAAGTGGGTAATGGACAAATGCGAGGATATCATCGGTTACACCTGCACGCAATTCAGAGGGGATTTGTTGTATCACAAGACACAATAAGACAACTGATCTAGTTGTTTGATCCTGAAGGTGTAGCGCTCAGGCGGGTGTGACATCTGAGAAGCAGGCATTAGTGCAACAAAAGTCTCAACACGCTGTGGCACATGGATTCATACGATAAGCTGAAGCCATACTGCATTGCTATCAATGGTTGTATTGATGGTTTTAGTTGCTAAGTAGTGTGGATGGAGGCCTACAGAACAAACAACAACCCCAAAGTAATAGCAGACTACTTCATCACATCCATTGCGTGGCTTGCGAAGTTGCCCGGAGAGACGGCACGCTGACAGAGGCATGAAAAATTACAGGGGGAGCTGACTTTATTCTCAAAATGCAAAATGAAAAAAAAAAAAATCTTCCTAATTTTGACTTTTTTTCTCAAAGTGCATGATGAAAAAAAAATCTTCCTCCTCTCATTTTTTTTTTCCTCATCCATGGCCCTAATATTCCTTCATAAATTACAGTTAAAGCAGTATTTATTATTTTTGGAGGCAACAAAATGAATCATAAACACAACATGGGGAACAAGTTATTAGTTTTATACATCCTTCACAGAGTTCTTTTTGTGTCCACTTGATAAGTCCAATATTCTCCACCAGTCTCCAACAAATCCTGAGGGATATATCTGTCTCTGTGGCTGCTAAAGGCTGCACTATAGCCGTCTGCTAGTCGCCACTATTGTGTGCCAGCTGTGCTGTGCTGGGCAGGTAGGTTTATTGGTTATTGGTTGATTTCTCACTAAAAACAGGTTGCCTGCTGCTGAAAACAGGATAGACGAGCAGTCAGAGTAAATCAAACCAGTAAAACCAAAACAACAAGCTAAAAGACACTAAAAAGCTTTGCATTGCTAAGAGGAACTGCAAAATTCTCTCTCATATGAGTCAATTGACCCTTTGTTAATGTAAAGATATTGTGCTCCTTTACAAATGGGACCCTGTTTGAATTTCTTCGTGTTGGCTTGTGTGCTAGCTAACTTATTTGGCTAGAATATAAGCTGAATGTCGACTGGTGTTTACATTAAAAAGATCTGACAGAGGCCATAGATGTAAGGATACACCTTATCTTATTTATATGTATGAAAGTTGCTCACTTGGCACATATTTCAAAAAGTTTCTGTCATGTCTCCACAGGCTTCATTACACTTTCATGTTTATGGACTCACACAGCATGTGCACTAGAGTCCTTTTCCAGTCGAGCCGGCTGAGAGCATGCACGTTTAACAGACTGACTTTCTGTTGGATAATTTAATCATAATTCAATCCAAATGTTATTAGACTGAATTGCGATAATAAAATCTTTTAAAAAGGAGTAATTTGATATGGTTTGTGACGCTAATTTACATGCAGTTTGCGAGATACAAATTTTGCTCCTTGAGATAGCGACTAGAAAGTTGAAATGCATGAAAAGATGAAGGAAGCAGGAATGACCAGTGAGTGGATAATGTTAGTATTCAGTGAATCAGACTGCTTTGGATAAAAACATTGTGAGGTAGCGGGCTACCTAACACTTTGAAAGAACCACAAATTAATGGAGCAATATTGATTCATTCTTCTAGTCTCTCTGTCATATTGTGGCATAGTTTAGAAGGGTACAAAATGAAAGGGAAAAAGGAAATTGGAAAAAAAGGAAATGTTAAATAGTGCTTTCCATCACTATCATTAAAACATAAAATCAGGGAATAACTTTGGGATGAATGGTGCTCATCAGAATCTATGACAACAAACATTGAAGCTATTCTGGAGGCTTCTTTAGGCCCAACACGCCAAATCATAACATACATTATCTCACGGCACTTTACAGAGTAAAGTTTTAATATCATAGAGAGAAATGGTTTCCAACAAGAGCAGCGCTTTTAACAGGAAGAAACCTCCAACAGGGCCGGACTCAGGGTGGGCGGGCATCTGCCTCGACTGGTGGGGTTGAGTGGTGAGAAATGGGGGAGAGTGAGAGAGAGAAAGAGAGAGAGAGAGAGAGAGAGAGAGAGAGAGCAGGAACAGCTGTTTATACTGTTGTATTCAGACACTGTCAAACTGATTGTTATAATGGTAATAATAATAGTGATACTTAAAGGTGTCATTAATAATAACAGCAGCAATGATAGCAACACCAATTAGAAGAAAGAAGGAGAAGAAAATGATGATGAAGAAGAAAATGAATAATGATGATGATGAGTGTCGAGCAGTTGTGGCAGATCTGAGTCAGAGACACCTGCAGAATGAGGACACAGAGAGAGAGGGAGAGAGAGAGGAGAAGCATAAACTACAGGAGAGCAAAGACACAAAGTTAATGACATGCAGTAGCACAATATGCAGAGAGGAGGAGAGAGAAGTGCTCAGTGCGTCATGGGAGTTCCCCCAGCAGCCTCGGCCTATAGCAACATAACTAACAGATTGTTCAGGACTCACCTGAGCCAGCCCTCACAGCAAGCTCTATCAAAGAGGAAAGTTTTGAGCCTCATCTTAAATGTAGAGCGAGTGTCTGCCTCCTGGATCCAAACTGGGAGCTGGTTCCTTTCATTTGTCATCAATCTCTACAGTTACCCTCGAAAATGCCTCTGTTTCTTCTGCTATGACGTGAAATTCAACACACACCGGTGCAACATGTGGGCTGAATGTTTGAAGGATTGTAGTTGTGCTCACTTTTAATGGTCTTAACATGTCATCATTTTTTCCCCCTCTCCATTGCTCTGACTGTCCTTTTTAGTTGACTTCTTCTCTTCATAGTGTGCATTCTCGCTAACAGGCTATCTGAGCTCTTGGTGTGATACACATACAATTTGTGACACGAAACTTGAAACAGATACGGTCTAACATATACACATTTAATGCACTGACACACACCGGTCACAACTAAAAAAAGGAGCCACGTTTCAGCCTCTCTGTCACCATCTTGACAGGTGTTTATATGAGCAGACCCTTACAATGCATCTGAGTACAAAGGCAAAGGGAAGGTTAAGAAGAAGAAAAACTCAGCGTTTGCTGATGACATGGAGTTAGAGTGTTTTAGTGCAGAAAGTGCCTGGTGACAGAGTGGTGATAAAGGCAGTGCTAAAAGCTGCGATTTGGCCCAGTATTACACAGATTACTGCATCTCTCTACAATCCTCTTTGAAGACAAAGTCAAACAGCTTCAACCCCCGTCACATTATTTTTACTGTTACAGCTTTGGAATACACATGACTGCTCTGCACTGTTGCCTCATTGAGAAACATTAGGTAAGCTAAAAACAATCTCCAAGTGTTTTCCCCTCAGCTTTAGTTGAAGTTTGTCTTATTTCTTTTTTTTGGAGTGATATTTTTTTCCATCTGATGTTAAAGGAAAAGATTGTCAATATCAATTGACTGTTTAGATTGGACTTTATGCAGAAGCTAAGAATAGAATATATGTGCACATGTGCGTGTGTGTGTGTGTGTGTGTGTGTGTAGGAGGGGGTATTAGGGTATTAGCAGGAGGGAAATGGATAACCCTGAGATTTGGTTACAAGCAACTTGAGAGCATTGAGAGAGAGAGAGTGCAAGAAAAAGGAGATGGGTAGGTAAAAACAAAGAGAATGGAGTGGGAGAGCATGCGGGTAGGCAGCTCTATTCTGTCGCAAGAGGGTAAGAATAAAAGCTGGAGAAAAAGAAAAGAAATAAAAGAAGAAAATTAAGAGATTGTAGGAGAAGAGCACACAAGAAAACATATGAGAAAGAAAGACAAGAATGAAGATGGAAAGTAGAAATAAAGAAAGTAGTATGGCCTAACAGAGAGTGTGGCCAGGAGCCAGATGAATGAGTCATAACTCAGCTTCATTAGCAAGTATGTCTCTTGACCTATCGACATCCACATCGCACCGTGTAATCCCTGCACATCGATCCGCTGACCCCGAACCGCCCGATTGTTACCATTCCTCATTGTTTTAGCATCTGAACTTCCATATATTCTTGATGCCACCCTCTTCGCCATTAATACTGAACTTCCTCAAATGAGCACAAAGGTCAGGATGTGTTTATGCATCTGGCAGGACTGTCGAGTGCATGGCCTATATTCAGCCGAATGGCCAAATGTCTATTTGAAAATGGTAAAAGTTTAAAATCAACTTGTACCATGTCAGACATGGAAAGTGTTTGACCTCTTTCACAAAACATAACAACAAAAGTGTCATGTTTTGATTAATGGGTACTGCAGTCACAGCTGGCTTACTATTCATTTATAATGTCTTATATGTTGAGATCAGTAGTTCAGATGTTGTGAACACTGTCTGAATCTCATTGTTTGTGTTATCACTGTTGTGCTACTGTTATTGAGGTGGTAACTATACTGCAGAACAAAAAAATTGGTAAGTTAGGAGGAAAAGTAAGGTGGTAATAGACATGACACAATTAAAACAAAAATCAGTATTTTCTTAAAGATATTCAGTTATTGTGTTTTTCAAATTACCTGGTTATTCTATTAGAAGCAACACTGACATATTTTGACTAATAAAGTTGTCATTGTCACTGTGATTGCAAATAGATGCCTGAAAATACATCAAGCTGACATGGAGCAACATTAGTAACATTCATTTTGAGTTGTAATTTGTAGCTGTCAGAGTCAGATATTAATTTTCCTTTTAGCTTTGTTTTGGACTCTGGAGGAAAATTCAGGATCTTTAGCTGCCAACTTTGCTAGTTTGCTAGTTGATCATTTGTCCACTGTTGTGTAGGTGTAATGTAAAGTGGGTTAACAGAAAACAGCTGCTCTCTGTGGCTGGAAACAAGGGCAAGTGAGAAATCAATAAAAACATTAAAGTTGCAAAAAATCAAAACAATAAGCTAAAAGTAATTAAAATGCTCAGGTGATGATTATCTGTTGGTTCATCTCTACAATTGATCCCTTTAACATATCATTATATATCACATAGTCACTAATCCATTGTTAATATATTACAGTAAATATTGATTAGTGCAGCTATAATTTGAATAGGTTTATGTCCACCAACAGACTTTCATCAATAAAAACATGATTAAGTCTTTTAGTGATCATTGTTCCTGCCCTCCTACACCAACACAAGTACAATAACATGTTTTCATTTTTGTCAGATAAACACTTTATTATTGACATACAGTATGTTGCCATTTCTAGTAGTTGTATATTCCACTTTAGAAGGCACTTCTCAATTACATTTTAGGAATCACTGTCAAATTGTCACCACTCTATCTGTCACGAGTGAAAATAAATAAAGACCTGGAAATTACCTGTCACCGTTTGTTGACAGCACAGGTTTGGTTTGTTGTGACAACAGATAGCGGAGCAAATAATAAAACGTGAAGTACACACCATGATTTCCAGTTTATGAAGCAACGCAGCCAACAATATAAACAAAAACGCAAAGCTGACAGAAAACCTTTTTGTATAATTATTTTCCACTTAAAAATATTTCTTTGTTTTGTTTAAATTATATTATTATACAGACATCCTCATATATTTATTAGTCTAGTTTGTTATAGTTAGACTTAAAATGTCATTGAAAACAGAATCGGACACCACTGCTCTAATTACAAGTATTCTGTTTTGTAGTGATTGGCAGTTAAAAAAGGAGGAAAGCTTCCCTTTGAAAAGCTGGGTAAGCTTTGTTTGTCTCTAGAGAAGACATATCACAGCTGTCTTCTTTCTTATTTAAACTGTAGTTTGTTTGCAGCCAGGGAACATACAGATTCCATCCAGCTGTATGGTACTTGTCTACAGCTGTGTGGGAGAATCTCCCTGCTTCTGAATCAATGACCAATTCAGTTTCATGCACCACGCTGACATTTAACCAACAGAGGCAGAAAGGTTAATGGAATTCCATATGTACGCACAGACGGCCTGTACAGTGGCTGATTGTATCTCAATGCTACTTAGCAGAAAAGCCAAACTAAAGGGAGAAAATCCTCCTCCAGCTAAGCCGTATATCAGCACATTCACACACAAGGCCCACTGGATGGGAGTGCATTAGATTAGCTTCTTTTGTCTGTCAGTCTGTCTACCACTTACCTTCTCACCTAATACTCTGTCTGGTTTTCAAATCTCTGTCTCCCTAACTGTCATTTTTCCTCTGACTCTGCCACTTTGTTGGTCCTGGTTCATCTTTCCCTCGCTGCTCTTCATCTTCTATCTCTTTGTTTTCCGTGTCTGCAGTCCATCTGTCTTCCTTGTTGACTTTCTGTTTGTCTGTCTGCCTGCGTATCTGCTTGGCCTTGTATCCAATCCGTCTGTCTGCCACCTCCGTGCCTTCTCTATCCGTCAAGTCTGTGCAGCAACACAAGAAGACATAACACCCATCCGATCATGATCTAATCATTTAACCAACCTCTTCCTCCACCTTCTCTCCCTCCATTGCCGTTTAACTTCTCCACTAAAAAAGTGACTCTCAATAAAGCATCAGCATTATGAGAATGTCTCTGATCTCCTGGTTTCACCTGATGCAATTTCAGCTCATGAGAATGGCTGGAATCAGCACAGAAAAATGGAGGCAGTGTTTGCTGCCAACTTTGTTGAGCTCCAGTAGCCGCTGTGATGAGAGCGAGGTAGACACTGGGCCCTGGCCACTGTAATGCAGCTGGATAGCTTATACATAAACACAATTACCCAAACACAAGGGACGGGTGCTCACCCTGCTGCTCAGATCTACTGACTGGCGGGAGAATGGACTGGACACAGTCAATGATGGGGATACACACAACCACATGTTTAGGGAATTACAGTGACCATTAGGCAAATCCTGAATGTAAGTAGAAGCTAAAGATGGATAATGGGTAATACAGAGCGCTTCAAAGGTTACACATCAGGCAACACAAGAAGCCCACAAATCAGGCCCCACACAAAACAGGGGACACATGCAGCACAGGTTACACAACAGGAAATAAACAGGATGCAACAAAACATTATGAACCTGCAACTTCATTTACAACCTGCAACAAGTGATTTACTGCTTGAAGCAAACAACACAAATAGGGACAAGAGGGCTGTGTTTCTGTAACTTAACACTGTTTGGACTGTGTGTAGCCAGCAATGTAATAATATATCATTAGTCCAGTGGAGGAAAGTAAGTATTTACTGCAGTACTGTGCTTAAATACTTGAGTATTTCCATTTTAAACTACTGCATGAACTTGTTTATAACTGGACTTCACTTCATTGATCTGAGAACTTTACCAGTTACTTTTCAGATTCAAATTTTACATAGAAAACTTATAATGAGTTTCTAAAATAATATACTGTTGATGGTTGAGCTATAAAATATTAACATATATAAAGTATGGCAGTTAGAATTAGTTCCACCTGAGGGACAACATCAATAGTAATGTTATAGTAATAATATAGCATAATATAGTATATGATAAAAATAATAATGATACATTTTATTTATAGGCACCTTCCAAGGCACTCGAGGACACCTTACAACACACAGTAAACTAGTGTTCAGGGGCAATTGTGCTGCCTAATGAGTACATTTACTTGTTTCCATTGTAAGATTGCAACTGTTACTTAATCAACAGGTCTAAACACTTCTTCCACCACTGTCATTTGGATTGGTTACAGTGGCCAAAAGCCTCAAGTGTAGCTTCAGACCAACTGTACCTGTAGAGACGCTAATACAGGAACATTAAGAGACAAAGGGAAGTGGATTCAGTGAAATTCAGCTAGTGTCATTTTTTTGCCTTTAAGGTCAGTGTGTACTTCAGCACCACAGTAACTTTAATGACCATGTTCTTTGCGCAAGTGTTGAAAGTGCACAAGTTCTACATGTGTAATGATCCTTCCATGTGATTGACCTGGATTTAACTCATTCATATGCCATTGCTGCTACAGGATAATTGTTTTTAATGTTAACAGTGAAGACTGAATATACTTCTTCTAAAACATAAAATTCCACAGAATTTTGTTTTATAATTACCAGATAAAGTTTCAGATTCACCTCTCTCCTACGCTTGCTTGTTATGGCTTACTTGCCCACACATGTGACCTTTCTGTTTCTCTCTAGCGCTCACGCTCTCTATCTCTGTCTCTCTCTTTGAATGTCTCTCTTTAAAGTTTCAGTTAAATGATGCTAAAATGGCCCGGTCCTTTCTTTTATCCCTTAACCCTTGTGGAGCCTCTTGGGAGGCATTCAAAGAGGTTTGGGGCCTGTCACTGCCTCATGGTTATAAAGTCCTGCTGAATTTACTGTTTTAAATAAAGCGCAGATCAATGTGTGCTCTCTACTTCACAATTTGATTTGATAGCTTCATTAAGGGCAGTGGCCTTTGAGTGTCTGATTAGTATAACAAACGTTTGTAAGGCGTCAGCTTGACACAGCAATGTCCACCAAACATACAGAAAGCATAACTTCCCGGACCTTGAGACAGCGCGCAAAATCAATTGTCAAAAGCTGTAAAACCTTCATGCAAACACTTACATCAGAAGTTACAGTCACACTCCCTGTGTTAAACTGGATGGGCTTCCACTGGCTGCCTTGCTGTTTTACCACAGACGTGTGCTGTTATGTCTTTTAGCCAAGGTAGCAACATTGTTCAGTGGTAGTGTTGGCTGGTCAGTCATTCGGTCCACAGACAGATGATCATGTTCCCCTCAGGATGAATAGCAATAATAATTGTGATCTTTCCATCTAGTGTCAACATCAGGTCAAATATTCAATTAGTCCTGACATGCTAAACTTAGATGATGTATACAGTAAACATTAGCCTGTACCTGCTTAACATTAGAATGCTGACTTTATTATTGTGAGCATGTTAGCATGCTGAAGTTATCAGTACTTTGATTTATGACTAAATACCTGCAAAGCTAATGACATTCCCATCTGCTTCAAATGATGTTTAATTAGTGCTAATAAGCATGTTTGCATGCTAACACACTAAATTGAAATGGTGAACATGGTAAACATTGTACTACAGTGACCAGACGTCCAAGTTTGTCTGGGAATGTCCCAGTTTCAAGTTGGGTGTCCCAAGTCTCAACATATATAAATAACACTAAAATGTCCGGGTTTTCAACTTTCACTACCCAACTGTCCTGGTTTTCACCACAATTACAAAAAGAAATCCAATATAACATAGAGACAATTATTATGTTCTGTCCCACTCATTATTACCTAACCCAATATAAAAACATGAACAATGTACCATGCCTGAACACTGATTGTATGTGTCAGTCAATTAATATGTCATTGTCAAGGCTGTTCCTACCGATGAGTCCTAGTCAAACGTCATAGGCTATGACGCAGTGAACAGTTAGCTGTCACGCTGAAGAGACAGTCGGTGAATGCTGCGTTTATGGAAAGTTTATGCTGCGTTTATGGAAAAACAATTATTTCAGCTTAGTGCTGAAATAATTGTTTCCAATGATGATGATTACATTATACCCACTAAAGCATCATCATCAGCATGTTAGCTTGCTGAAGTGTGCATTTAGCTTTGCTATAGCCTCATAGCATGGCCGTAGCCTTTTTCTTAGATTGTGACTTATTATTTAGCTCCTCTTTGGCCACCAATTTCTTTTAATCTATTACCTTGTGCAGATTTAAAGACAAATCTGGGAATAAAAGTCTGACATAGGTTTCTTGAAGGTGACCAGCAGGTACACCCAGATCCCCCCCACCAGTAATTTGTACATTAGATAGGGGTAGTTTATTGAATAGGAAGTCATTAGTAGATTAGTCATGCAATGAGGGGTTTTATTACCTGCACACATCTCAGTCACACATTGTTACTATACTGTACTATGCCACTAAATTTATTACTCTACTTTCTCATCATAGCACCACTGCTTCTTTAAAATCCACCAAAAAAAAAGGAAAGAAAAAACACACTGTACCTGTTTTTTCTAAATTTATGACATGGTTACTCAGATGAGATAAGAGCTACTATGGTGGGTCTTATCTCAGACAGCAGCTTGTGGTCTTCCTCTGTGTTAAATGCCACCATGAATTATATTCCTTTCCCTCTACATTGTCCAGCCATTTGCTTTTCCTCTTGCAGCTTAAACTTTTTTTCCACTCTGTACACAATAAAGAGCTGAAAAGAAATCAGCTGTGGCCGGTGTCTTCACATAAATTAAATATTTATTTTATCTGTAATATTATGGCAACCTAGCTGCAACATACCCTGGCCCTTTTTCAGTTCCTGAAAAGTGAGTTCTCTTTTGTGTCAAAGCAATGGAAAATATTTCATTCATTAAAATATCATTCGCTGTTTGGTCTTCACAGAGGAGCTGTTGATGTGAAGTGTGTGAAGGACTGAATTGTAAAACACCAAATACATGATGTGTCTGAGAGATAATTGCGCCGACACACAGCATGAACAACCAAGAAAGTTTGTGAGACATGCTGTACAAGGACAAGTAGACCTTGCATACACCACACACACACACAGCACACAATCAGGCACAACAAAGGCCGGTTTACATACACCACATTTGTGCAACACACATATTGTGGCACACCACCACCCACACACACAAACACACACAAACACACACAAACACACACACACATCACTCCCTCTCCGCTCACTAACTCAACCTAGAGGAAACAACAAAGCAGCTGAAACAAAAACCTGGTTGTTCAAGAAGAAAGGATGAAGAGAGGGCGCAGTAAGGCAAGAACACAAAGATGGGGGAGGATGGGGATTGGGGGGCCGTTCGCTTTTAGGGGCAGCTTTTCTGTTTATGCTATATTCCATCTGTATCATGTTACAGCTTGGTGCCTGTGTCGGCAGAGGGGGCTTAACTAAAAGAGTCAAAGGGAGAGCGAGAGAGGGAGAGGCCCAGCAGGGAATACCAGGTCACAAAAGATTTACTTCACCCCTGTCCAGAAACCAGTTTTTCAAGCAAGAACAATACAGGCAGTAGAAAAAGAAATGGAGCTAGATAGGCAGGGCCAGGTGGGGGATGGGGAGGGGGGGGTGTAGGTGGAGGATTGATGACACAGTAAGGAGAAATATATAGAGGAGGAAAAAAAGGTAAGGAGTCCCAGAGTTCAGTCTCGGGGGGGAACTCGCGGCTGGCGTTGGCTTCAAAGCGTTTCGAAATTGAAAAAGCGAATTGAGAGCAGGATGGGATGAGATGGAAAGGCGAGAGGGAGCGAAGGAGGGAAGCCATGAAGAGAGAGAGAGAGAGAGAGAGAAGAAAGGGAGAGACAAAGAAGAAGGGGGGGGGGGAGAAAGGTGAGGTTCCCCAAGAATGAGTTCTGCATTTGAATTTGAAATTGGAAACAGAGTGGCAGGTCACTGCTCGGCATTGCAGCTAATGCTACTATCTGTCTATGAGAGTGTTCTCTCTCTCCTCCTCCTTTCCTCCTCCTCCTCCTCCTCTGTGTTCTGAGCAGTGCAGATGGTGCAGTGTTCGCCCGCAGATATTAAGAAACCCAGGAGACCAAGCGCGTGAGAATGTTCTCCATTCTCTGCTTCCTCTCCAGTCATTCAGCAGCACACTCGTACTCACCAGAGAGCCATGCATGCAGGCTGCAAGTATCACTCAAATAGCTTGGGGGATGAGTCCTATGATCTCGACTGTTTTACACACATAATGAACATATGCTGGTGGTGTAACTATTTGAGCACAAATGCACATACGCAGGAGCACACACACATTCTCTTACACACAAGCATGCACAAAGGCGCTGGAGTCTCGTGCCTCTGCTGGTAACATGCAATTATGTGGCTATGATGTCATTGATTTTCTGCATTGGTTGGAAGCTGCACAATGCCGAACGATTAGAGAGCGCTGGAAAGTGCCTCGCTGTGTGGAATACTAATACACTCATTTGTGAGCAGTGGCTAAAAGGGAAATGTTTTTCCATGCACACCCCCCCCCCCCCTTGCTAATGTTTACCTCTGCAGAGTTGAGACTGAAGGGAAGACCGACCGACCGACTGACTGAGTGACTGACTGATTGGCAGGCTAACTTAGCCCTGACAGACACGTCGGATCCTGGCTGCCTAACAGGCAGATAGACTGGCCCCAGGGCCCCGTGTGGACAGAGAGGAAGAGGAGGAAGAGAAAATAAACAAAAAGGGGAAGAAAGGGAATGATAGGCTGTCCGCACTAAAAAGCATTGATGGGTTTCATTCCAAATAAGATATCCACCATTTGAGAAAAAAATGACAGCTACTCTCACAAAATGATTGATAGTGCAAAAGGAAAACAAATAATTGGATTTCCTGAAGGGTAGCAGGTAAATAAAAGTCTCCTAGTGTAACACTTTACTTGAGTGTATGATCAGTGCTTCATGATCACAGCATGTCATAAATGCCTGAATGTTTTATTGCACAAATATAAGGTAAACAGCATCGTGTTATCATAAAAGTTATTACACTAAGCTTGTTTATATTGCTGGGAATCCACACCAGTGGTTTTAACAGCTGGATAAACTCCTTATAATTAATCACAAACACAAATTTCAAGCCTGCACTGTAATTCTTTGCCTTAAGATATGGCTGGATTGTTTGAAAATGAAACCCTCAATTAAAAAAAAAGGCAGCGCATGAAATCAAAAAAATATATTAATAAAAATGGATGCTGCAGAGGCCGAGATCTCCTGAGTGTTATTCCCCAACATGAGTCAAGCTCCAAAAATGCTGACTCCTACTATTCCTATAAAGCAACATCATAGCATTCAAAAGCAAAAAGAAAAAAGAGGAAGAAGAAGAAAGCTGTAAAGTGATGAACATTTTTCTGAATGGCATAAACACACCTACAGAAAGGACTCTTTCTATTAACAACATTTTAGCCACTGTGTCCAGTGAAAATTTTAAATAATCTGGAAATAATAATAATCTTGTGTGTGGGAGAAGCCAGCAGGTCGTCAGCTAGGCCAGAGAAATGCCACAGAATTCTCCCCTCTGTTATTTTCGATGGGGTGCACGCATATTGTTTCAAAAGGCATTGTGGGATTCCATGTACAACATGATTGACCTATGATGTGAAAAAAATATTTTATTCAGATTAGGGATAAATTCAACTGGAGGCCCTGCAGTGATTTGTTTTGAACCGACTCAGGCAGGCTGAGGCACTGCACCTTTAAAATTCCTCTCAAAATGGTCTATCATTTTATTTTTCAGTCTACACGTCCCAGCCAAAATGTAATGTTTATCTGTGAGTATTTTAACTCATGTGAAAATACACTACTCATCACATTCAAAGCGTTAAATGGCCTCGCTCCAAATTATATCAAGGACTTATTAACCCCACATGTGCGTAGGTGTCTACTTAGATCGGCGGAGGGAGCTCTGCTGGTTATTACAAGGTGTCGGCTGGTGACTGAAGGTGACCGGACCTTTGCTGTCAGAGCCGCCAAACTATGGAACAGTCTCCTAACTGAGATCACACAGGCTACATCTGTAGTGTCTTCTTAAAAGATTCTTTTATTGAGAAGCTTTTATGAATGTTTAATAATATTTTTTTTGTGTGTGTTTTATGTAACTTACTTCTGTTTAATGATGTGTTTGTTTTTCTCTTCTTTTTTATTGGTTAATAAATTCCTTTTTCTTCTCTTTGTTGAGAAAAGTGCTATATAAATAAAGTCTATTATTATTATGTGTGATACTGAGTTATTTACAAACCACTGTTAAAAGGGATTTGTTGCAAAAGTGTGAGGATCATAGCTGTCATATTATTTTTTGTGCATTTAGTTTTACAACTTCAAGCCTTAGTAAAATCACACTCAACGTGTAGTGCAGTCTCCTGAGGTTAGTCTGTCTAGCTGTGCAGTGTGATGCATCTGCCTAGCTCAGTCAGTGGTGGTTCGTGAAATTTAGTCTTAACTTAGGATGACCATATTTTCAAACCCCCAAGCCTGGACTGTTTGCGTGTACTGCATGTCCATGCTTGCGCACATCTATGTGCTTATGCATGCACCATAGGCAATTTCTAGCAATAGCTGGGTATCTCAAGAAGGAAGGAGTAAGCTTCCTGGAGCTGTTTAGAAAAGGCTGCCTGTCTTTGGCATGAGAGCTAAGCGAGGTGCTGTACTGAAGGTCTACTTTGCTACTTTTATTGGACTTAACCTTCGACATCAAGCCTAAGAGGAGCCCAACAACAGTAACAGCACAGTCGGCAGGATGTAGAGACGAGATATTTCCACGCAATACCGAATCTCCAGAGAAGTCAGGTAATTATTCTTAAGTACAAGAAAATGAATGAGTTGCCACCTACCTCCCACAACCAGTGTTTGCTCACAGCCAGCTCTGCACTGCCTTCTCCAGGGGAAAGAGAGCCACCAACATTACTGAAGGAAATGAGGAAGGAATAACAGACAACATTATGTATAAGGAGCTACTATGATTCTGTATAAATAACTGTATATTTGGCAACTGATGCCTTGTCAACTGTCAACAAACCCAAGAGGTTTGTTTTCCCTTGTGTTTCTCTTTTATTCTTATTTAATGACATGTATATTTTCTATGCTTCACCTCATGTTTGCTTAATTTCAAAGTGAAAGAAAGCAAAAAATATGTGTATGTGACAAATAACTATGACCTTAATATTGACATTATTATATATACATATATACATTATTCCTACAATATCTTATGAAAGTTGTGTTTGAAAGTGTGTTTTTTTTTTCAACGTTTTCCCTTTGCACAAAATATTTATAATGGTAAGATAGGGGACTGAGGGGAAATCAGGGAAACTGGGAGTAAAAGCAATAAAAAGGGCCAAAGCACAGGTTTAAAAACTTTACAGGGTGAAAGACTCAAAGGTTGCTTTGTTCTCCACTACCTTCATTCATTCTCTCCACGCTTGTCTCTAAAAGGAATGAGAAATTATACAACTATTATGAAGCAAATCACAAATACTGAAAGCCAGCACAGTTAAATCTCCTCTACCAGGCCTATACTCAGTCTGTCATCTGCATGCCAATAAATGCCTCTGGATATTATTTTTAAAGGATGATTTATTTTTTCATTATGCAGATATTGAGAGGTAAGTTATTGCAATTTCTTATGGCTCTATAAATGTCTTTGGACTGTATACCATATTATTATTGTTACCAGACAATCTGCTATTAAGGTTATGTGTATTACTACAGAAATTATTTGATCAAACAGAAAAGTTGGTGTTGTTGAGTTAAAGGAGCCATATGTAAGTTTTGCTATTGTTACATAGCTAACGTTAGCATTAACAGCTGTTCACCAATCTAGAAGAAATGTTGCGAGTTCAGCATCAATCTTCATTCCTTTCCTCAGCAAGAGCTGCCTCCACCAGTGGAAAGCAACACCAATGTTAACAGCTAGTCCCAGTCCCGCTGGACTGTCTCGTCACTCACCAACAGCGAGTCACTGTAGGGTCCAGTCTCCCCTGAAGATGTAGTGCTGCTCAGAGGGCGTATTATAACCTCTCGTATTGTAAACGCAATGATGGCTGAAGCTCTTGGTAAGCGCCAATCACTAACACTGCTCCAGGTAAGAAACCATATTCAGCGACAGAGAAAACTTGCATATATTCCCTTCAATGCTACAGCTAAACAATGTCGTCATGGTTGAAGAAATCCTTTGGTCAATGGTAAGCCATGAAAGTTGGAGTGCAACTTGTCAGTGCTACTTCTGAAAGAGCAGCCCAAACAAGTCTGGCAGCCTTTTTTTGTGCGATTTGTTATTTACTAGGTTGAACTATAGTCCAGGTAGAACAAAATTAATGATTTAGAAACTTGCATGTGGGATTGGACATAAGGAGAACACTTTCTTTTGACTACAATACCCTAACCCTAACCCATTTTATTAGCAACTGTATTAATGTGCTTGGTCCATATAGGTGCCTGTCAAGAACTAGGCCCAACAATTTAATTTCATCCACCTGTTGTATGGATTCATCAGATATAGATAGCTTCAGTTTAGGCCTATTTGTTTTAATCTAATCATATACCATATTCAGCCCACAAGACAACTTCATTTAATTCTTGGCATGTGGCATGTGGTTGCTGCATAGAATACAGAGGAATCATCAGTGTACATGACCACCTCCATAACCTTGCTAAGCACAGGAAGAATACCTATATGTCTTCTCTTTGGCCCACTGAAAGGTAACTTATTATCCTTAAGCAATGGAATGATTTTTCCATCTTTCCACACTCTAGCATACACCCCACTTAGCAGACATCTATTCAATATGTGACATAAGGGACCTGAAATATAATCAGCAGTGATGCTTGGCATGTTACTGTCAAGAATGTCTATGCCTAAGCAGCTTCATTCAGGAAGAGTCTTTAACAACTTTTTAAAGTCTCTTTCTTTACTTACCAGTTCACAAGGGTTAGAATGAGTCCCAACAAGCGTCTGCCTCAGATTGTTCACCACATTTGTAAAGAAGTTAATAGTTAGCAATATTCTGGGGTCTAGTTAAAAGCATACCATCCGATGACAGAAGCACATACACTTTTCTTGCTATTCTAATATACCAATCTTTTTTGTCTGTTTAATAGTATTAATTACTTTTTTTTTGTCAAGTGATCATTGACAAATCTTTTGTCTGATTGTCTATGTACAACTTTAGCTCTTTCTTTAGGAAAATAAGCCTTTCTACTATATTAATATATACAGTATATGATTGATACATGGTGATGACGTATGATCTGTTTAATTAGTGAAAACAAAAATTACAAGCATTAATTAAAGATAATACATTTATTTTCCTTAGGCAGTTACTGGGCATGAAGTCAAATCAACAAGCAAATATATTTCACTGGTCGTCCAATCAGGTCGTAGTTTAACTCCTGAAGAGGGAGAAACAGCAGAGTTCTGATGAATCTAGATGAGTCTCAGATACGTTGGTATATGAATGGAATTAACAAGCACCAGATTATTCAAATCGTGCATCCTGTTCCAAATGCTGCAGATGTGCATATGTGCAATTACCAAATGTTTGTTAGAGAGATGTAGAGGGCTCAATGTCATGATTTGGTCATAAAATCAGACATGCATAGATCAAAAACTTTTTCTGGGTCTGATGATCAGCTTGCCAAACCTCAGCACTGCAAAATCACCTCTTCCCCAGGCAGCATGCAGCTCAGGTGTATACCCCTTCTTTTTCCTTCTTGATAAGGTCAGAGTAGTCTTCATCGGTGTAAATCTGTGTTCCTTTACGTTTCTTAGCCTGTGATCATCTGCTTGTCCGTGTAGCGCAGGAGTTTTACTTCAATCTGTCTCGACCTGCTTTCATCAAACCTCTCCACTTTATGGGCCCGTTCTATTTTAATATTCTTCATAATCAGGCCCAATTTGTTACTTACTATATCTTTTACTTAAGTTTCTGACATTTCCCAGTTTTCACCATTTTCATCAGAGACACCATTGATGTTACTCCTCTGTGATTGAGTTACCAAATAGTCCATCTTTTTCTCAATCCCATCAAGGATCTTGACAGATTTTGCCAGTTCATCCTTCAGTTGTTTTAGTTTTTTTTTTTCATGAGCAAACTCTAGACTAGTCTTGAGTTCCTGTAACCATACGCTGTCTTATACATACCCTCTGAGATCATTTCAACACAAGATTTAAAAGTTCTTACTTTGCTGTTCCAGCAGTTCTCTTTAAAAGTCATTTTGCTGCTCTATCATAGCTCAAAGAGTTGTCACCAGCTCTTCCTCTGGATATCTCTGTTCTTTGGGTGGCAATTTGTCAAAGGCCTCAACTTCAGAAAGATAATCTGTTCAAAATCTCTCTTTGTGTGCTTCATCCACAGCTCTTTACTCTATAAAAGACTCAGATAACTGTGTTTGACTTACATAACATGAGGATTTGATTAAGAAAATAATTCTGAGTATCTTAAAAATTGCATAATAATCCGAATGAAAAATATGTGATCACTGGACCAGCAACAGGAATAGGAAACAAGTCACGAGTGTTCAAGCCCAAACTCATGTGAGGACACAAGATTGCAAATATTTTTTTCATTGCTTGATTAGAGGAATAGGTTGACATTTGGGATATATGCTTCCAGGGTTTATGCTAAACTATGCTGATTGATGCTGGCTGTTGCATCATATGTACTGCACAGATAACAGAGTGGTATCGATGTTCTCATTTAAAGGTCTGGTATTTTACACTTTTCCTGTGTTTTATTAGAAGTGTTGATCCATAAGAAGATATATTTGTGGTTTTAAAACCATCTCAATACAGTTTTACATCTCCTCTCTCAGGCTTCTCTCTGAAGCTCTAGTAA
This sequence comes from Seriola dumerili, assembly GCF_002260705.1. Taxonomy (NCBI): domain Eukaryota; kingdom Metazoa; phylum Chordata; class Actinopteri; order Carangiformes; family Carangidae; genus Seriola; species Seriola dumerili. Next base: position 9,372,986 of record NW_019174272.1, on the reverse strand, counting down.
CAACAGCTTGGTGTCTGACTAGCTGACTGTTTTCTGAGTGATCCAAAAATAAAGCAGATTTCAGGTAAACACTTAGAGTAACCAAATCCTGTAAGGTTGGATGGTGGGTCCAGGTGGGCGGGGCTTGGGGCATGGCTGAGGGTGGTGACTGCTATGTTGTGACATCACAAAGTTACACAAGTCCTGACGGCTGGTTTTAAGGCTCAGTTTCTGAATACAGGCTGTGTGCATTTCTCTGTGGACTGAGAGTTTGATACTTTCACAGTATTAATACAGAACCTAGACCTGCTTTTTGATCAAGGAAGAGATGGAAATATCACTTTATACAATATGGGAACAAAAACAAAACCAGTAAAAATTCACAGTTGACAAGCTGGAACCAGAGAATTTCTGCTTAAAAAATAGTTACCAAGTGTTACCAAGTGATTCTGCCACAGGGTGAGCAGCACACCGAGTGATTAGTCACTGGACTTCAACATGTAAGACCAGTGGAGTTCAACTGCCAAACTACTAATACAGTATATGCAGTCAAACTCACATAAAACTAGATGACTAACAAAGCAACAGCAGAGTTAGGCCACAGATGGCAGGAAAAGGAAAGGTCTATTAAGGAAGAGGCGCTGAAAACAGTCAGGAAATAATTGAATGTAACAGATGAACCCAGAGGTAAAGAGAGAACAACCGTGTGTTTGATGGAGAGACGATGCTGGGAAGATGAAAAAGACAGAAGGCAATGGAGACAGACAATGATGCTGGCGTATGTGAGGAGAGAGCAGGGCAATAAAGACCAAACGTCTGTCTCCAGTTGACACAATAAAAGGAGGATTAAAAAAAAGAAAAACGATTTTTACGAGCCTGAAAGAGACAGAAAAATAGATGGAATGAGACAGACAGAAAAGCCCAGAGGACAGAAACCAAATGCCCAGTTCTGCCGGGAAGGCGTCGACTCCAGCGAAGCCTCTCTGTTTCAACAGTTATGTGATGAGGCAGAAGGAGGGAAGGAGAGATGTATGGAAGGTAGAAAGAGAGAGACAGAAGGAGAGACAAAGATGTAGCGGTGGTTTCAGCAAGAACAAGGCTAAAAGAGATGGTGAGAAATGTTAAGGGAGACAGGCTAAGAGCGAATAGACAGGTTAAGTGAGGGACTTTGAGAGAGAGAGAGAGAGAGGCAGAGTGTGTGGCAGGTTCAGAGACAGCCAGAAAGAGAGATGGAGAGAAGTTAAGCGCAAAGTCTCCCCATTACAGAGGAGCTCTTTGTGCCTGCAAGAGCTGGAGAGGAGCGTCCTGTCACAGGAGCCAACGTACCGGAGGATTCTGAGGCATCTCGTTTTCTCAAATTCAGCATGAGAGCAATTGCCAGTGCATGTGAGTGTGACCAACTAATTTTTAGAAGCAGAGACAGACTGGCACAATCCTGGCGCTGCAGTGTGGAGAAAAGGATGAATACCGCATGTGGAGTCAGCGTGAGCTTCAATGAAGTCCAATCACATCAGTACCTGTCATCCCCTTTAACAGCAGAAGTTAAGATGTTCATCTGAACAATCCAGAATGTTGAAAAGACAGATATCCCTTTGTGATTTGAAATGTGTGCTAGACTGACGGAAATTATGGTTTTAGTAATTCTTCAAGATTAGGAAACAGCTATAACTTGTGTGTATGTGTTCTCAGCTAAACAGAGTTATAAGAAGAACTGAGGCCCATGATGTTTACCTCACAACTGTTGAAATGGACAATGGGAGTTTATGGGAATGTTGTCAGACTTGCAAGTTGTAAAAATGAAAATAGATCTGATGATGGTGATAGATGAAGGGATCATGAATGTCTGTACAGTTTCATATAATCCACCCAATAGTTGTTCAGATATCTCCCACTGGATTAGACAAGTAAAGACTGAACTCTTAGATATCCTGGCCAATCGTTCCCTGCATCACACCCAACCGACCTTGGCTAGAGATGAAGAGGCGACCTTACGGGAAACCTGAGTGTAATATTTGATGACCAGCTCTCCTTCTCTGACCATGTTGCATCCGTCTCCTAGTTGTTCTGCTTTGCACTATACAGCATAAAATATAACATGACATAAAAATCAGGCCTTACCTGACTCAGTATGCCATCTAGCTCTTGCTCCAGGCCATGGTTATGTCCCGTCTCGACCACAGCAGTGCCCCTCTGGCAGGCCTCCTGCATGCACAGTGAAACCTTTACAGATGGTCCAGAATGTGGCAGCCCATCGTTAAAGGCGCATGTCACTCGACTACTCATTGACCTACACTGGCTACCCATGGCTGCTTGAATCAAATCAAATCAAATCAAATCAAAGTCACTAATCCTGCCTTCAGAGTGACTTCTGGGTTAGCACCCATCTACTTGAACTGGATCATACAGCCTTATGCTCCTACTCAGCCACTGTGTTCCTCCAAAGAAAGTCGTCTGGCATTAGCATCCCTGAACACAAGACAATCTCAGTCTGTCTCTCAGACTGTTCTGGTCTGTGGTTCCCTGATGGTGGAACAAGCTACCAAAGTCTATCAGAGCAGGAGTGTCCCTATCTTTCTTCAAGAATCTGTTGAAGACTCCTCTCTTCTGAGAGCACCTCCTCTCCTAACACCTCTAACAACCTAGCACCCTAACTAGCACTTTCAGTGCACTCCTTTACCTGATCTCCTGCACTTATTGCATAGATGTACTACTTTGAACTTACATCAAGGTCTCCTATTGCACTGAAGCTTTGGTAATGTCCCTCATTTGTAAATCGCTTTGGATAAAAGCGCCTGCCAAATGAATAAATGTAATGTAATGTAAAGTGACTGACATGTCCCTCTGTAGAGCCACACCAATTGCTTTTTACATTTTTCTCTATAAATCTATAAAGTGATTTAGATAATAGTGATCAGTTACATATGATGACAGATGTCTACATGCACACAATTATCCCTACTACTGCAGAAAAGCCACATTCTCCATATTAGCATGATGAGAGAAATCCCTTTAATAATCCAGTTGAGATGGAAGTATTATTTGATTTTTCAGAGGTAATGATGTTTGGTGACTTGATTAAAGTTAATAAGTCTTGACATCTTTGAAGTTGCTCTGAGCATCAGGAGGATGCCTAATACGCTCCAGAAGATTTAACTGCGAAAACCTGCAAATTGTACAAAACAGTCGTGTTTTGATAGATGTTGGTACCATTTCAGAACATTAATACAAAAACATGCTGACCATTCTTTACAGCAGATCAAACATGGATCACAACAAGTGCAAATGCAATAAATATGGGCTTGCACCCAAAAACAGCAGTGTTAGCATTATCACTAGCACAGATTTAGAGGCCTACTGTAAATGGCCATCACTGTGGATGTGTGCTCATGAATGGGCTGGCGAGCCAGCCCAACCTCCACCACAGAAAATTCACAACTAATCCAATTGCAAGCAATTAAATGAGGATAGGATTATTCCACTCAAGGTGTACTGCAGCATCCCCCGCCATCATAACCTCACTGAAACAACCTTAGTCAAGTGTCTGGAAACGCTGACACAGGCAGAGTATAGACAGTCACAGACAGACGCTCTCATCAGCACATACACACACACTTTAGGAAATAAGCCATACAAAAAAAAAACAAAAAAACAAACAAAGCACTTTGAAAAACATGCACACATTCATTTGATACACGCACACACACACATTTGTTCATTCAGCAGTTTAAAGCAAACCATTAGTCGCTCAATCAGGCAGACCCCACAAGGGAGAGAGAGCTAATTAACGGCCGTATCGAAACGCCAAGCCTCGCACTTTATCAAGGATTCGGGAAACACGATGGGCCTTCAAAATGCCATATTGTTCTCTCACTCTCTGCCTGCCTGTCAGTCTCTCGCTCTCTGTGTCTCTCCCCATCGACCTGATAAAACATTTTCAATTACAAACAATATAAAATGGAAAATATTAAAAAAACACTCAGACTGGCTGTTACAAATTGATTGTGAATGTTAAATAGCCAGGATGTAAAGTTTAATAAAGTTTAAGTTAGGTAATTAACAGTCCCATATTGTATAAAGTGATATTTCCATCTCTTCCTTGATCAAAAAGCAGGTCTAGGTTCTGTATTAATACTGTGAAAGTATCAAACTCTCAGTCCACAGAGAAATGCACACAGCCTGTATTCAGAAACTGAGCCTTAAAACCAGCCGTCAGGACCTCTGTAACTTTGTGATGTCACAACAAAGCAGTCACTGCTCTCAGCCATGCCCCAAGCCCCGCCCACCTGGACCCACCATCCAGTCTTGTGGGATTTGGTTTCTCTGAGTGTTATCTGAAATATGTCATATGTTTATGCGATCACTCAGAAAAAGTCAGCCAATCAGAGGAGAGGCTCAGAGCCTCCTCTCTTGTGATTGGCCCACTGACCTGTTGTTACTAGAGCTCCAGAGAGAAGCCTGAGAGAAGAGATGTTAAACTAAACTGAGATGTTTTTTGCTTCTTAAAACCAAGAAATAAGAAATATCTTCTTATGGATATTAACACTTCAAATAAAACACGGGAAAAGTGTAAAATATGGGACCTATGGAATGTGTTGAGAATACTGTAAACTAAAATCATATAAACTTTGATGTTTGATGTTTGATTTTGTGTTGGAGGTTCTGTAACAATGAGAATAGAAATGCCATGAATTAATTATATATGAGCCGCGTAGCAATGGTGAGGTGGTGGTAATGATGGTACTACAATGGACAAGCAAGCATCAATTTGGCTGAACACCAATTATTTGAGGGGCACAAATTAAATGTTAATTAATGGTTTATAAATTAGGGAATAATGCTAAATAATAAATGAGCATTTTAATTGTACATTTCTCAACAGCATTTGATTTGTAATACTACCCGTTCAACAATGGGGCTAACAACTGGTCCTAGAGCTGGATCATGTAGCTCTGTGTCTGCTATATGCTAACAGGTTGGCTATTACAACTTGATGGGGTTTCATATCAGACTTCAGTTCCTGTGAGTTTGTTTATTGGTTGAAAATAAATTAATGCCAAAAAGAAAAACAATACCATAAAAGGCATGTGCAACTGTGCAACCATAAAATATTATTACTACAGAGCCAAAGTCTCACCACACTTCAACAGATAGAACTTTGCCACTATGGTAGTAGATGTAGATATTAGAGGATGGATACTTGAGAGACAGTAATAGGTGGCTGGAGTCACTCTCTTATAGATATATTTTTGTGGCGTGTGGACAGAAAATCCCAGAAAGGCCAATTAAAAAACCCTTTATGAAAATGACTGTTATGGAGAGGAGGCTTGACTATGCCCTCCTACAGTTGCTTTTTAAAGGTCAAAATATGAATCATTTGTAAATGTGTGTTACAATAGATGATGTAGTTTGTTCAGGAGGCTGTACAGCCTCTTGTAGCTGCTGGATAATATGACTGACTTGTTGTTCTTCATCCTTGTCATTATTATGAGGATGTCTTCACCCCGCCATGGATTTAACCACCTGGCTGAGGGCTCATCTAGAAGGAAGTGCTTGATAAAAAGCTTATTCCCCGATGCAATAAGCATTTTAGGTAATGCACATCCTGTGTGCACTCAATTGTTTTTTCTATAACTATTCTATTTATTACTATAATTACTGTACAGTGTGTGTTAATAAGAGGACAATTTACAGACAAACCATGCAATTCTTTTTCTTCTTTCAATAACAACAAAATGCATTTACGGACCTGAAAAGCATGTCCTCTTAAAATAAAGCAATCACATTTTGTCTAACAGGCTGCAATATTATGTATAAAAAAATAAATGTATGCATTTAGCTTCCGGTCAAGATTAAAATTTTTTTGTTTATGAAAATCTCAGCGAGCAGACAATGAAGTGGTTTGGAGAGATTTCAGCCATAAATCACCAGCAACTGAATTGTGATAAACAACATTAATGATCATGACTTATCTCTGTTGGCTCTTCAAATCCAGCTACACTCTGAAGGCTCCACCTGTGCAGGTCAGACAGAAAGAGAATGGCCTGAAACTAAATAGATGCAACATTTAGCAAAGATTAATATGAATATGTTCACGCTGCCACATTTTTCAACTACAGCCATTACTCTCACCTCACAGCTACCACAAAGGCTCACGATTCTATATGGCTCTGCACTGTATGTGCTTATTGATTGGGAAATCACTGATCCTATAGAGCATCTGCACCTGCAATGTCCCTGAGTCAACTTTAGTTCATTTTTTCTATCACCCAGTGCATATTTCACAACGTACTGGTTCAGAGAGAATGAGCCTCTAATTAGGGTGCAGGAGTTATTTGCAGAGCCCACTTGAAAATTCTTTCGGAGACGGGAGTTTCTCAGCAGGAGTTAGTTGAGATTTGTGCAGTGTACCGCACAACAACTCCTTGTCACATTGCTCTTATGATAAACTCTGCATGCACGTCATTCCTACATAGCATCAAATCAAACCTTTGTAAAGTGTTTCCAAGTTCCAGCACCAAGAAATACTTATCAAACATATAAAATCAGGTCATTTCAGTTCAGGAGATAGGTGAATTCACACCCCTGACCAATAGCAAGATGTCTCGACAGTGTTGACCTTTGAGGAGACGGTGAGCTGGAGAATCCAAAGTGTAGCTTATTAGCTGTGTTGCACCACTTACTTTTACACCTCTTTTATTTGACCACTTTGCAGACAATTATGAGACAGGAGTCGATCATACATATCTTTTGATGTTAAACTTACTAAGCTAACAAGCTAACGAGATTGCTAAGTGAGCGTTCTCAAGCCTTTATTTTCCCTCTTCAATAACTTTTCATAGGATGAAAGGGTGTGCAATGGTAAACAAAACACCAGGGGAAGTAAACAGTACGTGACCAAACTTCCAGACCCACCTATTTTATGAGGACAAGTGAATGTCGCTTTGCTTTGCACTGGCTGTGAATGCTACAAAAGGGAGATAAAAATCAATACAATGGAAATGTTTTAGTCTGTGAGAAGAGTTTTGACATGAGCTGAATCCAGCACTCTTCAACTCGAAGCTGTCTGAATAAAGACCCAAGCTGAGGTTTTATTTTAGTTCTATACCTGTGCTTTAAATGCTTTTATCAGACTACATTGGTCCTGCATTTACGTAATGGTAGAGGCTGAGCCACCTGCTGCCTGCCATGATTCAGAGTCTCGTGAAAATGAGTCAGAGCTACTTAGACTAACCAAAGACAGCTCCGCAGGGAAATACACACCACTTGGAAAATGGCCAGTAGAGCTAGAGTGCACCCATCAATGACAAAACAGGGAAGGACATCAAGTAGTATGCTTTCCAAAAGTTGTTTGGCTGTATGGACACAAAGATCAAGAGAATAGTTCATCAAATATAATGTAAATTAGCATCAATATCAAATAAAATTTCTTTTCTAATGTCACCTTACTGTGATCCATTTATTTTCTTATTTGTTGTGATTATTTGTAGGATAAAGCTCCATGGAGACACAGTCACGGACTGAATGGATCTTTGATTTATGGAATTGGCATGGCCCACGTTTCCCACCTTTTCTTCCCAATGGACTCCTTAATTATATGTGACAGCCCAGACAAGATCTGTCTGTATGCTTCAGAGTTCATTTGGCTGCCATTATCAGTAACATCAGTAGGATCCACTGAGCCAGGTCCAGAGGTAGCCATGCATGCGGCAATCATGACGCTGCCTCCCAGATGCTTTACAGGTGAAGAGATGTGCTCTGCTGTTTCGCTCCTCTTTTATTTGGCTCTGTTCTTGGTGCTGATGAAAGCCTTGTATCCTGCGGTGTAGCTGTGTACTTATCCTGTATTAATCCTTCTCCAATGGTGAACTATGACTGTTTCACCCTGGGAATCTGGAGTCTCATTCTATGTTTCATTCACAGCTGAAATGTGGTTTTCTTACATCACCTGCTGCTATCTTTCTTGGATTTTATATTTCCAGCAGTTCTTTCATTTCCACAACACTCACTTATTTTTTTTAAATGTCTAACTGCTTTTCTAAAAGTCTAATTGGAATTTTTAAACCTAATCTTCAAAATTATTTGTTCAACATCAAAGTCGGCTCTCTTGCTATAATCTTAGTTGATACCATCTTACTCAACAAGCAGGCTAAACCCGAACACAAGATATCCACAGCTTGTTTGTGCTTGCATAATTACTGCAGTATGGAACACCTGAGCCACTAAGCACACCTGTCCTCCAGTTGTTCCAACATTTATGATTACCTCAGACTGATGGACTGAACATAGCAAATAACACTGCTCCAATAGGGCTGTATACTGCCAGCATGAAAACATAATAATGAAAAACATAATAATGAAATATAAACTGTGGGAAAAGAAGTGTAAATGAATATAAAGAATATATATATATATATATATATGTGTGTGTGTGTGTGTGTGTGTGACTATTGGTGAAATGACCCAAGGGCCCTCCACCCCCCTTCAACTTCTCCTGCCCTTCTCAGCTGCCACAACATGACAGACAGACGCTGGGAACTGGGAGGAAGCTCATAATAAATACTCAGCGGATTTTCCCTGATGAGAGTAATTTGTCACTGACAGACTTCTGTGGGACGACAAACGTCTGAGACACGCAATCTGCTGGGATGGTGATGATAGGGCAGGATGAGAGGGAGGAGGAAAGGAAGGAAGAGAAAGAGAGGGAGGAAGTGAGGTAATGTGTGTGTGTGTGTGCTTATCGCATCATGGTCTTGGATGACTTTCAGATGAGACCTTAACATTCAAGTCATTCAGTCAATGTAGAGTTCTTCTGCGCACTACAAGTGAGTTTTGACCTCCTCAGACTTTTTCCATGCACCTGGGAGGTCGGTGACGTTGTGACAGACATCCTCACTCTGCTGTCACTCACACTTTGTCAGAGCAAGAAAGGTGAATGGAGGGAAATCCATCTGGCCACCTTTGCAGAAGTGAGCACGCCACGGCTGTGCAGCGCTGCAGTTATCAAGAAAGACACCTTGACCTTCTTTGATTTTACATGATGTGGTTATTTACTTAACTTTCTTTTTCCCATTATAAGTCATTAATGCCAGGATCAGACTACATGATATCATGATATCTGCCCAATAGTGGTCCAACCTGACGGATACAGGGCTTTGTTAACAAAACATGTAGGACACAACAGTTGCTCATTTGATCCCCTGCAGTGTGAGACAACAACACAGCACCTGGGACACCTCACAATGTTCTAATAAAATGAATTGTTTCCCTTTCTAATGCCTAGATCAACAACTTCTGACCCATAGAAACACACACTGCTCTTCCACACACAACTGGTAACACGGTTCAGTCTTTCCTCAGCACCTGTGTATCTCATGCAGCTTGTTAAAGATGGCAAGCTTTGATAGTTCAGGGTCCAACATGTAGCCCACAGCTCATCACTGAAATAATTTATGACTATAATCGCCTAATGTGACACAGTGACCGTCTCAGACAAGACAAAAATATTGTGTAGTCTGATGAGAAGTGGTATCAAAAACTGAACGCAATTGGAAAAAAAATAAATAAATAAAAATCTTATTCAAAGTGCTGTCTCTGCCTTTCCTGCCATTATACATTGTTTCAATAAAACATGTTTACATATATAAAGTCGGTAAAAACTACAGAGTGCATTACAAGAGCTTCACTATCGAAAAGCAAAATAAAAAACTGGTACTTCCAGTATTTCAAACGTGTGTTTTTTTCTATGGTTTAATAATTTATTTCACCTTCCTCTGCCTTATGATACCTTATGATGCAACAGCCCTGCGGTGAAATACAGTTTGTTACTGACAAATATAGACAGCAATAACTGGAAAACCTCAAACTGTCCTCTATTATAAACATGGACATTATAAGACCTCAGTTAAAGCCAACAAATACACTAATAAGTATTCAAGTCACTTGTGTATCTGCCATAATGTTTTGCAGTAGTCTCCTGAATAACTGAAGCATTGACAAACATTGCTGAATGATACAATAAGGCAGGAATACACATGGCAAAATAACCCACTGTCAAATAAATAAAAGTACAGTGTAGTGCATCAATTTTTGATGCAGCATCCGATTCATTCAAAGATCTGAAAGTAAAGCATCCACCAGGTGCATGAGATTCAGTACCACAATTTGTCAAACAGGAATTGTCTGTGATGTTCACCAAGTAGAGGTCATAGTTCAACTTCCTTTTGACTCACCATTACAGCAGTGAAATGAATTTACAGCCATCAGCAGCAAAGTCATCCTCATCCGACGTGTCTCGCTTTCTCTCCCCGTCACTGAACTCTGATGTTAAGGGCTCCTCATTTAGCCCAACACGTCGACCATTTAGCTGAATCAAAAAGTGCCAGCTCTCTCACAGACAGGAGGTCTAATTGGGCTGCTGGTAAAACCAGGCCAGTGCTGCTGCTGAGAGAAAACATAGAGCAGCGAGAGAAACATGAAAAGACCAAGACAGAGACAAACACAGAGGGTCACCCACTAATAAACAGGCGACTTGCAAAGCAGTATGTACGTCTTTAGACAGGAAGTTTTTATGAGAGACACTAAACATGTGCATTAAAGAGAGAGTCACTCGGGGTGAGCAGTGAGCCGTACAAAGTGAGGGACTGTGAGACAAAGAGAGAAGTGGCGGAGGAGAAAATCTTCATGACATAAAACAGAAAGCTTGATCAATGGATCCCTCAGTCACCTCGTTAATAAAGACCAGTGCTTTTATTAGACGCAGAGCCTTGCAATATTTATACCATGAATATTTCAGAGTCCCCGGCAGGAGCCTAGACAGAGAGTGCAGCCTTTCTGCAGTGAAGATGGAGACACTGCTTTCCTCTCCACCCATACAGCCAGAGGAAAAGGAGTTAAGGCCCTTCATCATACTTTCTCATTTCAGTGTAGGGCATGAAAAAGTTAAAAAGTCTAAGAATTTCTTTCTGAGTCTAACTGTGGACCTGTGAGGAGGGATCTAAAACAGATCCATGGAAAACCTACGCTAACTCGACATGCATAGATTAATTCTTACCCAAAAGAAACCCGATCAATCTCAAAGGGATCCAAGCAAAGTCTTAACCCAGTGTTATCCTTTCCACATCCACGAGTATGTTAGCATCAGTGTGATGTAGCTTTCGTCATCAGAGGGTGTATGTGAGGCTCTGATGCAGACGACCACGTACTTGACAATTTGTTATGTCTCTGCAGACAATCCGCTCCACTACGCTAGAGGGGTACCAACTGTGCATGAGCGGTAAAACAAGCATGGACGCTGAGTTTGAAGAGAGGCTGTGAGAGGAGCTCCACCGATCCCCCTCACCTCTACAATTCCAAAGGCGGCTCTTCTTCTTCTTGCATGGATGTCACCATTTGTATTTGATTGATAGCGCACAAGACGACGATCTACTGCACATGTATGAAACGCGTCGACCAAGTGGTGTATATATGAAAATGACTTCACATCACATACGTAAACCATGGAAACAAATTAGTCGTTGCCTGGGCTGGGCAAGATGATGAAATAGGAGCTGATGCAAGGAAGTGTGTACGTAACGTCAGGTCAGGCTCACGTAATCAGATACTGTCTTGAATCCTTATTTAGTCTGCAAAAGCACCAAATATATAAATATTCTATGATGGTCTTATTCATATATGAGGCAGTTATGGATAGAGATGCAATGCTTGTGGGATATTTGGCGTGTGGTGTGTGCAAAAGAGGATGTCACTGCTGGAGAACTGCACACACTTGTTGTCATAAGTATGTATATGGCAATCATAGCAATACTGGGATGTATTCAACAGGCTGCAGTGGAGGCCCAGCCTATCCTGGGAAAACATCCCCTGCCACTTCCCTTTGCTTTTTTTTTTTTTTTGGGAGTGAAGTTCAAGGCCATCTGTCTTTATAGCAGATAAAGCCTTTCCACTGAGGATTACCCTGATCCAGCTCTTTGTTGAAACAGCAGTGTGATTTTTGCACTGAATGAAATAGTCAAATCAAAGACTCAGTTTTTTTTATTGTTGTACCGTTCTATTGTATGCAAGTATTTCAGAGACCTTGAGACATCGATAAGAATGTAAAATAACGTTTTGTCTGTTCACACAAGCCATGGCTGCAGCGTGTGTTTGTATGGACTTGGAGAGGTCAAGAAAGAAATGTAAGAATTTAATAGTGATGGCCTGCAGTGAAAACCTTTTCTAGTAAGAAATGTCCTTGCTCTACAAGAGTTTCTTCAAAACCTTCTTACATTAGTGTGTTTGCCTTTATCTCCTTTCTTTCCAGAGTCCTCTTCTGACCTCACTGTATACTGTATCATTTAATAATTAATAATGCTCAAACTAAAACTCACCGCTACTCTTTTTTATCTGATGAATAAATCCTTCATAGCAAATAGATGCTAAATAGATGTAAAATATCATGAACAGACACACACACACACACACACACACACACACACACACACACACACACACACACACACTTGTGTTGTGTGTACAGGCTCCAGCATCCTGGCAGCAGCAGTTAATACCGAAGAAGCTCTATAATAAAGATGACCCATTACAAGCTGTGCCAGTTGTAAGTACACTTCCTGTCTCCTAAGTGGGCATGGTCAGCTGGTATGAAATGTGACAGTCGCATGACAATAGCTAATGATAATAGTTTGTTTGTTTCTTACCTGTCTGCGTCCTTTGGAAAAGACAAGATACATACGCTGTTCCTGTTATTACAGTCTATTGCTGCACCAAAGCTAAACCCTAACTGATGGACTATTGCTTGCCCGTGTCAAAACAAAACAGAAATTCAATACAAAACAATAAACCACTCACAACATACAAGACAAATCATTGTTTTGCTGCTTGTTTTTACCTGTTGGCTTAATATCTGATCAACTCAGATCCAGATCATAGATCAGGATCATACAATCTGTCTAATAATATTCTCTTTTTTTCTCTCTTCCAAAAACAGTTAAATAATAATAATAGCAACAGTATTGTTAAGCAAAGAAATGCAAGTTTTAATTCAGTTTGAACGTTTAATTCCTGGTTTCACATATTCAAATTTCTGTTTATCCAGTTGGAAAGTGATTTTGGCAGCACTGCAGTGAAACCAAACCAGACCCAACAGAGAGAGGAGATGCCAAATCTCGGGAGAGAGTGTTGCTGAGACAGAGCCAGGTCTCGAACAAAGTAAATTTTCTCCTGATCTGTCGGTCTGAACAACGCCATTTTAGTGTCAGAATGCACTGAAGATCTTTGGCTTGTGAAAAATTAGGTCCAGTATTTACTTCGGTGACTATGGGGCAAAGGAAAATGGTCATAATCTGTGATCAGTCTCCTAAAGGGGCGGGGCAGTGGCGAAACCCCCGTGACACAGATACAGGAAATGATTGAAAGTGCGCCATCTCCCTTCTGAACTGTCTCTGTCAGTGCTGTGCTTTAGTTTGCCTCATTTCTTAACAGGTCTTGTGTCCCCTAAACTTGGCCACCTCAGGTTACGTACCCCACCAGAGATGGGGTCTAGAAACTGGTGGTGGGGAGAAGAGACAATGAACATGATGGAAAACAAGTGATATTCATGCATTAACATTAATAGATTACACTTACAACTTACACACATTAATTAAAGATTGTTGCATAATGTAAATCACAATACTACAGGGCTAAACTGAACCTGGTCAGTTTATAGGAGCAAAGTGGATTTTGTGTGGGCAAGTTATTGTGAAGGTCTTTACTGCACATCGGCTGATGTCGGCATTTAATAAATATCAGCTATCAACAAATCAGTCTCATCCAAGCACAGCATGATGAATCAGATTCAATTTCTTGCATCACTATATCAAATACAGAGCCAAGAATAAATCCACATATTTGAAATTGTGATATTGACAGTAACTAGCTGTTTTTTCTATGAAAAGAAACATATACAGTACATTATAAAGGTCTCGAAATACATCCTTCATGTGAACCAGCTGCATATTGGAAACAGCATCAAATTTTCCCTCCTTTTCTTTGGCTCCTTTTCAAAATGAAATATGCAGCATTCCTGGCTTCATTTATATGTCATCTGAGTTCAAACGCAAGTCTCCTTTCTGTAAATATTCTTTAGTGGCCATTACAGATAAGGCTCCAATGCCTACACAATATTTTGAATATGGTACATGAGAGGCCGGTGTCCCTGAATGAATGAATGTATAAAAAATTACCAGTTAATAAGTAAACATTAACCAGTGGGTGAGAGATTGGATATAGATCCACAGATTCTATCAAAACTCTGCAAGAACTGAGGAAAAAAAAATATTGCTGTCAAACTCTCTCTATCACACTCCATAACACGCTGTGCCTGACGTGTGTGTCTGAATACAACCCGCCTCTCCCCTGCTGGTTCACCATTTTCTCAACATACATACCTGCCTCAAGTTATCAGCCACGTTCCACGCTGAAAGATAGCGGAAACCGCTTTGCACAGTGACTGTCTGACTTCTTACACTGCATTAGCTGTCTTCACAATGTGCAGCCGTGTCATGATGGAAAAGACAGTGATGGAAGTAATGTAACGTTATGAGGAAAGTAACACTAGCACCTACTTCTAAGTGGCCCAAACTCCTGGTTGAAAGTGAAACTGTAACTGTAACTCTCACAAACACCTTGACAACTGAGTCGTGTGTCTTATCTAGTTTGAATTGGCTAAAAACAACAATGCATACGTGTTTATTTGCATATAGATGGGGGGAGTGAGATCTGATCGCAAGTGGTCAATAGAGACACGTGGAGAAGTCTGAACTGAAGCACAGTTGTACAGCAGAGCAGTAGACTCAGATCAGTGCGCTCCCAGTTCAGAGAAACAGCAGGAGCACCGGCACAGAAGCTGAGTGATGAGCTGCTGTGTATGGGGTCAGCAAAAAAAACATATTTTAATCACTTTAAAAAAGCCCATGGAATCAAGCTAATATCAGTTAAAATATAGACTTAATTTTGAATATTTTCATCACTTTATCTTGCTGTCAAACAGCTCTTTCCTTTGGAACTACATTTTTCAACTGTTGAAGTACCATATTCCTACACACAAGCACAACTACTTGTAGCTCTGTCTGACTCAAACAGCTGATCGGTGGAGTAATACAGTAGTTCAACGGTTCATAAATTGTAGTTCCAAAGGAAAGGACTGTTTGACGGCAAGATAAATAAAGCGTACACTTAAACTGAGCTGAAACAAAGCTTTTTTCTGTGGGCATTTTTTTTTTTAAGTTGCTAAAACACGTTACCGTGGTTTGCCCCGTCCACAGCAGCTCATCACTCAGCTTCAGTGCCAGTGCTCCTGCTGCTTCTCCAAACTGGGAGTGCGCTGATCTGAATCTACTGCAACTAATACACTGACTATAGGCAACTGCCTCACACAACCCCATGTCAGATAACCCAAACTATTCCTTTAATGCCAGGTCTGAACAGAGCCAGTATCTGCTGTTTTATCACAGGGACATGTGCGTACAGCGTTACTGAAAATATCTAATTCATACAGATGCCAGTGTCATCTGCATACTGACCAAAAAGCAGTACATCACTGGCCATGTTAACTATTGTTTGTGTGACAAAAGATATCATTTTCTGTGTTTTATTTTACTCATGAAAGTGTTAAATGTCAAACCCTGTAGTTTAATTATATCTATAGCTTCATTTCAGTTCATTAATTTCCATGTTTTATCAAAGTGCTTTTTTATTCTTAAGAAATGATAATTAAATTCACATTCATTACAGTGTTACAAGGAGCACATTCAACTTCTCTGTTTATTTAACTTTAGCCTTTATATTAACGGGCTGGCATTCAACTGTGACGTGAGCGGCGTTGGAAATGTTATGTAAATGTTACCAGGTCTGACCTTATGAAGTGACTTAAGGCCTGATTCAGACATGAGACTGATATGTTAAACTGCCATCACGTTCACACAGTAAGATGCATGTCTGAAAAGGTCCTTGATTATATAAGGTTTAACTTTCCTTTTCAGAGGGAAGAGAGGAATTATGTGTGGGAGACGAGTCTCAGTGTACTTACTCTCTAATGGAAAGGACTCACCGAGTCAATCAAAAGGTCCAATAAGTTGATGATACGTATGTCATATAAGGAGCTACTGTATATCACCACATTATGTTGGTGTGCTATTTTAAATCAACTGAGATGAATAGTTCAATCAATCATTTCTTCACCCTTTTTCTCAATTAAAAGTTGAGAATGGCGTACAGATATTCCTCAGAAAAAAAGGGCTGAGACAAAGTTTCTTATCTCGCTCTTTATGCAGAGTGACCGAAAGCTTTTTGAGGCTCTGTGGTAAATGAACTGCGGCGATGGTGAGAGAGCTTACAGGTCCCCTGGACAATCTCTGGCCGCTCCTTCACCTCGTCCTCATCAGTATTCACCTCCTCTCATCCCTGCTCTCTCTTTCGCTCCCCTCATTCTCTGTGGACCCGAGAACGACCTGCAGGGCTGACCGCTTCGCTTAGAGCGGAGTCCTCACAGGACCAATTGCTGTTTAAGGCCCAAATGGACAGATGTAACAGTGTCTCCAACTTAGTTCCTTCTTTATCTCCTTCCTTCCCAATTTCTCTTCATTAATCTCATCTCTCACTTTCCCTATATAAACCCCTCCCTCCTTCCCCCTTTTCCTCATTCACCTCTTCCACTCCCCTCTCCCCTCCCTGCGGACCATTTCAGGCCTGTTTAGGTATGCATCATCAAGTGCACATTTAGAGATGTCAGAGAATTGATTGTTCCTCCCTCGCCTTCATCTCAACCTTCTCTACTCTTTGGCTTGTACTCACATCTCTCTCTCTCTCTCTCTCTCTCTGTAAAAGGCAGACTCCCCCAATTTTTTTTCATTCATCTCTCTCGTTTCCCAGAATCCCCTGGGGCGTGACAGTCACTGCTGACATCTGTGACACCCTCCACGGTCGTCATTGCCTGAGAAATGAGCTGACATGTGCGCGCGTGTATGCGTCTGTGTACTTGGGTGTGTGTTATTTTCAGTTTGTGTTTATGTATGTGAGTCACAGAGTTACTTGGAAATATCCACACACGTCTGAGAGCCAGTTAAATTCAGTGTGTGAATGACTGACTGGACACACTATTTCCTGTTAGTGTATGCAAAATGCATCTGCATTTATATGTCTACACATATAAATTTAGACACATGCATGTCTGACCTCTGTATGTGTGTTGCATTTTTCAACTTCCTTCAAGGTTTAAAGGGAAAATAATGATTCAAATGTAATATGCAATGTGCCGTTGCAGAGGACGGACAAAAAGTTTGCTCTGTGTCTTCTCCTGTTCAAACAGGTTAAAGCAGAAGGCCAACTTGACAGTCTGAGCGAGGGCATTAGCAGTAGACCACTAGAGCGTAAGATCCAAACCTCCAAGTGATTGTGCACTCACTTCCAAAATGCCGATGTCCATTTTTATTTCATCACGTCTGAGCGCGGCGCACTTTCTTGTAATTCTCAATTTACTGGGTGGAATAAATTTCCATTATCTCCAGCCCTCAGCCTCTTCCTTATTTAATTGCTGTGTGCAGGAGATGAAGGCGCAATTAGTTGTAAGAGGCGAAAACGGAAAGAAATACAAATTGGGCATTTTAGTGAATAGCTGCTACATACAGTCCTTGCCATTTTGTGAATTTGAAATCTAGCTTGTTTGTAAAAACAATTGTGTTAATCATCACTGCAAAACATATCTTTCCATTGGCTACGACCATCATTTCTGCCTGTCATGATAACATCTTACTCACTTAAGTGATGGGACCTGGGAACACGGTGAGATTTCTGCAAGAAGGCAAGAAACACTGGTCTAATCTGCTTTATATGGAGGAAAAGTCAAAAGTGAGCACACCTGAAATGTCTATAACTAGGACAAGTAGGGCAGGTCAAAGTTTATCTGCGAAGCTGGTCTATGAACAACAGACAGTTCTAATGCCAACGACCTTTCTTTCCACTAGTAGTTCACAACTGTACCAAACATCCCGAGTCATTTAATCCTCATCTGCCTGCACACCTGCCCCTCATTCCCCCCAAACATCTACTGCTTATATGAACTTTACATGCCTACTAAAGATAAAGTCACATTACAGTTCATCCTGCAAAGACTACATCTTTACTCCATTCACTTCTATTGCAACCCTCAAACAGTGTTCCAATCTAAATTACCCTATAGGTCATTTGTCTCTGCCTTCTGATATGACCCATAGAAGCTTACTGGACCTTTGTTGTCATAGTGACAATAATAAACACGATTATAAGCTTGGGTTCTTCTTAAGGTTATAGTGGAGATGCTCACAAGTCCAAGTCAAGTCTCAAATCTCTTATAGTTGTAATGAATTTTTTATCATTTGCTGCATGCCATCCAGTCTGCTTAGAACACTGCATTGCCATATCTGAGGAATTCAAAGCATGTACTGCATTATCATCACTACTGTATCTATAAAGTTACGCTGATAATAAGCGAGGGAATGACATTCAGCTCTTCAAACATTTCCTTAATGTTAATGCGCCAATGTCAAACAACATACATCAGAGACGGTGTGGGAATAAAAATCAGCCCAGCACTTTGACTTGGACTGGCCAACCAGAACCCATCTGGAGACAGCCTCACATAGGCACATGGGCCTGTGAAGAATCACTAGAATATAGAGGATAAATTAATTATGTTAATTTGTAGAACAATACATGAAATAAACTGTAGTTCTTTCTTTTATTTTCCTCCTAAATTATAAGAGTGTGAGATTAGAATTGAGACTGGACAGAACAGCAGTAAATACAACAGCAGACACATTCTAGTTTTAGAAGGTTTCCTCTCTTTATTGAATCTTACTGTGATAAAAGTCTGTAGATCTGAGCTGATCACACAGACTTTGAGTAATTTAATTAGTGTATTAGAATTTTCCTGAAACAACAGCAAAAAACAAAGCTATACAACATTATCCTGCTGGATAAACTCAGGCCAGGTTCCCATTGTCTTCTTCATAATGCTTATTCTGTAAAACTGGACTCACCCACCAGCTGTGGTCCTGAACTCACTCTGCTGCTCTGCTGCTCCTGAGATGACAGGCACGCAGAACCAGTGGGGGCCCATCAGCCCGCTTCACTGGGCTGATCGCCACACAGTGCCACTGATCTCTCTCTCTGTTGCTCTATCTTGCTCCCGCCCTTATCTCTTCCTGTCGTCCTGTGCATCATACACCAACATACACCAGACTTCATAGGAAAAAAAATTCAAAGTCACAATAAATGATCTGGATCTGCCCCAAAATATATTTGGGGTTTTCCCTGGCTTATGAACCATCTCTTCACCAAATTTGGTGCAAATCGGTTCAGTACTTTTTGTAATCTGTTGACAAATAAACAGACAAAAAAATTATGATTGTTGACAAGTCAGAGTTTTAGTGGAGTCTCAAGTCTTTTGAGGATGAGTCAGGTAACCGATAGGGTAATTTTTTTCAAAAGAAGAAAGTGTATGAATTCAAGCATGGCTTAGCTTCCTGGCCAGCCCTGTCAGACTTGCATGTCAGAGTTCACCTTAGTTCAACTTTAAATGAGTTGATGTACATGCTCTTTTTAGTACATTATGACAATAACAGAAAACAAATGGTAGCGTTGTGTTTATAGTTTTTGTTCTTTCTGACTAACTCTTATTTGCGGTGAAATTTATTTGAACAGAAATGTGATGAATATTACCTTAACCTATTATACTGTAACCTTAAAGGGAAACTCACCCAATTATCACCAATTTTACCCATCGAGGTTGTTGCCTCAAGTGATGTGACTTGAGTCAGTGTTGGTTATGTCGGTCGATTGCAAGTCTGAGAATGACAATAATCGCTCCTCGTCTCTGTTTGAGGCTGCATTTGTAGTGACCCGATTCAAATCCTATGACTGCTTGACTTCTTATGGATGTCGCCAAGATATTCCCACATCTCAACAGTCAACTTGGTGAGTATGTTATTGTTGCAGATTGGAATGATGACCAATAGGAAATTATCTTTCAAGGTAGGCTGAGTTAAGAAAAATGTATCTATTGTTGTTATTTTAGCCTTTTTAAATCTGGCAGCTGTTTTACCTTGAAAAGTGGTTGTTTGGCTGCAGGGCTTTTATGCATTTTTAACAATTGTTGGGGATGTCAAAGGAAGCTTCAAGCCAGAATAAATAATTGTGCTGTGTGAAAGAGATCATAATATTTGCTGTTTGGAAGTAATGGCTTTATAGAACACAGGGAGCCAGACAGAAAACAGAGAACTGAGAATACAGGCTCAAAGGTCTGACTCCAGACTGATGGCAATTTTTCAGAAACAAGTACAGAGTGTGTCCAGCTAAATGGCATGGAGCTAGAAATCAAAGTAATGCAGCCAGAAAGAAGGTCATGGAAAATATTGTACATGGAGGATCCCTATTCATTCCACTACAAAACAAAGTAGTGGAGCTGCCACAATTAATTGCTTCAATAATTCTCTGCTAAGATGTGAAGATTAGTTAGCAATACATTTTATACATATTTTCACTTATTTAATATTTGGTGTACAATTAGCAGAAATAATTAACTTATCACTAAATAATCTTGGTAAACTCACTTTCAGGTTCTTCTTCTGTTTCAAAAAACTATATTCAATGCAATGGATTACAAATTAAATTGGTACGGTACACAATTTCCAGCAAAATCTATTTCACTATATTTACTCTAACGCTTTCAACCAAAAGCTATTCACTACCAGAAACAAAACATTACTGCAGCATTGCATTTAATTATCGCAATTTCACCCTGGAGTGATCAGTTCAAAAAGATGCTTAAAAAATCATTCTCTCAAAGTGTGGCAGTGACACTGACAGGTAGGTGTTCAGAGTGCTAAAGAGAGAATACTAAATAGAGTCGAGGGAAGAGACTTATCTGTGTTACTGAGAAATTCAGTGTCTTTTGGCAGTGGCTGTCGGAGAGGAAAGTGTGACGGACACACACCTCCTCTGGAAGGCAAGCTGCCATGTGTGACTGTATGCCTCCTGCTCACAAACACATACACACACAAACCAAGGTGTAAACACCAACACACACTTTGTGTAGCTTCTGCTCAAATAAACACAAAACACTCAATTTTCAAAACCCGATAAAAATATGTTCATGCATTGGAATAGTCAGATAATAAAGTATACTGTTAGGTGCCAAAACAAACAAAATCAGTAGTGAACAAATCATTGTGAAGTCATCTCACATTTTTATGCTCTCCTCACTAAATGGTTTTAGTTGTATGGCCCTTGCTCACCTTCTGTTTCGGGAATGCAAGACTTATTTACATGAGGGAAAGTTTCCTGTCTAGTCCCACTGACCTATGGGATACCTCAGGGTTCAGTTCTTGGCCCCACTGCATTTTATTTATACAGTTTATTATAAACTATGTGAGTAGTCACATCAGCAGTTTTGGATTGTTTTCATTTTATGCCGATGACACACAACTTTATATGACTATCTATGACAAAGATCTTAGTCTACTAAATAGCACTAACTTATGTTGGTCTTCACCAGAGGTCAATAATTGGTCTGGAATCAGACCCAGGTCCTAGTTGGCTTTTCAAAAGCCAATATGTGCCAATCATGTGGTTTGAATCCTATATGATACAATATACCAGTGTTGATATTGTCCTTCAGGTTGTGATCGTAGGCTGTAGCTTGTCAGTGTAAATCCTGTTTAAGCTACAGATAATAGCCTCTACTGAGAACCTCTAATTCAAAACCTGGACTGAGTATGTGGAGAGGGCCTCCAAGATTTTGTGCCCAGGGGCCCCAGCTTTCTTAATCCAGGTCTGATAACACTTCCGTCCTTCGTACTGTGACAAGTTGAAATGTCTGTCTGAAAAAAACTTGCAGAATGAAAAAGAAGTATCCATTGTGTGGACTTTCTGCAAACAGTGCAATTCATCACATTTTAAAGAAACACATATGTTTTGTAGATTTACAGACGTGCAACATTATACCTGTCTGTGATTATGCAAAATGAAGTGTCTAAAATCACAATTTACTTTTCATTTACACTGCTGACTGTGTACAGGGAGCAGGGGACCAGTGAACAGGTGAATTTCGACACAGTTTATATTTATAATCATGAATATTTCCCCTAGGGGATAAATAAAGTATCTGTCTATCTGTCTATCTATCTATCTATCTATCTATCTATCTATCTATCTATCTATCTAGCTGTATTGTGGGTGGAGGGTGAAGCTGCCTGGTGGTCAGGAGTCAGGTTAGGGGCTCTTCACATCCAGACAATATGAACAAAGCGGCAGACAGCTGGGGGAGTGTGCTACACAGCTGTCATTCTTCATATCTAGTGTGAAGGCCCTGATTGCTATATAACTTAATTTCTAAACATTGAAGGTCTTCATCTCTTCGTTTTCTGACCTTGATGGACTCTTGCTGCAAGTTGAAGTTGACAGACAGTTTTTAAAGTCTTCTTTAAAGTCGCTATAAAGACAGTTCAGAGAAATTTTACTGACTTCCATTCATTGCTACCAAGGATGCAGTGGGCCAATAAATGCAATACTTACAGAGAGAGACAATAAATCAAATAACAGTTCTGAAATTCACCACAGTATTGTAATCAACATTTTTGAAATTGTAATACTGTAGCTTTTGACACACAAGTGGCCAAAAGCTTGAATGCTATTGACAGACTAATATGACAAAGCCAAACAGCAACATACACACAGTGATTCCTCAATCAAGTTAAGCTTAAGAGATACAAGGTTTTCAAGGCCATGCATTTCTATTTGTTACACAGGCGAATTCTAGACTCATCACAAAAACATCAAGACCTCAGCCACATATGGTTCAGGCTTAGCCCCACACCTTATCAACTCCTAGAAACGCCCCTGTAGGCAGCACATTTATTGGAGGGCCACAAAACACAAATCTCAAATATATATGCAGATCAGGCCAGGCAGAGGACTAGTCAGACAGGATTTGACACTTCACACCCACTTCACTCTGAATTTGAACGCTTCCTTCAGGCTACACAGTGCCCTGACCCACCAACGGTATGTTCAGAAGCTGATTATTCCATTTTGTCTTGAACTCTTCATTGATTTTGGATTCTTTACTTACTTGTTACTAACTTAGTTCACTGGTCTTTGTGCCTTCTTAATGATTTTCTTGTGTTTCCATATGTTGCATTGATATTAGACTATCTCGCACATTTCCAAGAACACCAACGTCTGAAGTTTTACTCAAAGTGATGTGTTAAAAACATTGATCTGGGTTGAAGTCCTGTGTTGTCCAGTTGAAAAATTTGCTGACAATATTTGTAATAATGTAATAAATCATTGTAGTAAATGCATTCACGCCCTCCTGATTATTGTGGCATCTTATTTTCTTTCCAGTCAGAACACTGCATTTGGTCCAGACATCAGCTGCAACATTGCCCAAACTAATTATAAATGACATCTCACCCCTGTTTTAGCTTTTCTGCTTTGGTTGCCCTTTAAATTCAGAATACATTTAAGACTCCTTTAATCACCTACAAAGTCTTAATATGACATGGCACATTCTTATATCTGTGACTCCTTATTTCAGGACTGTAGCTTAGATACTCTAACCATCCATAATTTCAAACTAAAAACACCAGCTATCTTTTAGCTTCAGCCCTCATACTGTTGGGTCTAAAAACATATCTGTTCTTACCCACTTTTCTAAGTTAAACACAGTTGTTATTCCTTTTTATGGCTCTGATGATGGGATGATGTGCCTCCCGGCCCTTTTTAGTTTTTTCTCCATTATGTATTTCAATTGTCTTTGATATTGTTATACTGTTTATACAGGCCTGTTTGATATCTCTTTTATATCCCTTAGTTTGCCTTTTAATGCACTGTCCACTCGCAAACACTCAAACACATCAACACACTGCTGCAGGCAGTCTGTCAGCCATACAGTGAAGAAACAAGCTACAGTATAAAGCATGTACATATCATATCTATAATATCTAAATAAAATCTACAATCATATTCTATACACAGATTTGTTATAGTATATTTCAAGCTTTGAAAGCAAGATAGTAATATCTTTGGATTGACACTGCTGTTGCTGAGTTACTCATCATCTACACAGCAAAAAATACAAGTATCGTTTCCTCTCTAAACTTAAGTTTTCTGTGGTAAAACAGCTCCTGAAACAACACTTAAGCAGCCTTGGGGCATTAAAAACCCAACAATACCCAGCAGAATGCATATTAATGAGAATAATGATATGAACAACATGATCACTATCGTGCCTTGTGGAATCACTTGAGTGCTTCCCATACATAACCAGTGCAGTATTGATGAATTATACAGGACCTGGAAGGCAGTCAGTAGAGTGGAAATCTCTGCTGGAGCTGTGAAATCCTGCCAAAGTTACAGCCAGCGTAGCAGTTTATATAGTTTGGTGTTTGTCCTCAGGTTTCGATTTTAACAGTGAAGTAGCACAGAGCTGAAATGCCATTCAGCAGCCAGATTGAAAGGCCTGGATGTCAGATCGATCAATCAATACATACTGTAGGTGCTGTACAATAGTTATTTTATGGCTAAAATCCAAGATCATCATTTAATCAAACTAATTGCTCCTTCTTCAGTCCCTCAGGTCACTGCTGAATCTTTGCATCGTCATAAAAGCTTGTATGAACAACACTAAGAGTCTTAAGCCCCACTAGAGGACCCTTTAGGCTACAATTTACATTACAACCCACAACACAAAAACAAACAACATAGTTGCAATGCTACTTTGGAGATTAAAAAAAGAAAGAAAAGTAAATCCACTTTGGAGCATGAGTAAAACCCCAGGGGAATCGTTCCACTTCTGTAGTGATGGTGAAGTGGCCACAGTTGGAACTGCAGGTCCCAGGATGCCCTGTGCATGGAGCAACATTTTGATATACTGTACTGTACACATTCATTACAAAAAAGGCTTTCAAACTTAAAGGGATATTAAATAAATAAAATTTACTCTTCCAATTATCACAACAATTGGGTCTAATATGTCTTTAAAAGAAGAACAATGCTAACATGATGTTGTTGAGCAGGTATAATATTTACAGTATTCACCATTTTAGTTTAGCATGTTAGCATGCTATTATTAGCTAATTAGCACAAAACACAAAGCACAACTGACGGGAATGCCATTAGTTTTGTATCTGCTCATAAAGAATTTGACAAATTCTGGCTTGATGATGGTGCTAAATTCATTCATTCTGAAGGGGACGTGAATATGTGTAGAAAATTATATGGCAATCTATCCAATAGTTGTTGAGACATTTCAGGAAAAACTGTAAACCACTGTACCAAATTTGTGCCAGTCCATCTGATAGATGTTGAGATATTTCACAGGATAAGTGAAGTCAGTGAAGCCAATCTGTCATGGAGATAATTAGGGTTGATCCTGTTGGAAACACAAGTGTTAATTCCATAGTAACCCATCCAATAGTTGTTGAGATATTTCGATTTCGA
The DNA here is from genome assembly GCF_002260705.1 of Seriola dumerili. NCBI lineage: Eukaryota > Metazoa > Chordata > Actinopteri > Carangiformes > Carangidae > Seriola > Seriola dumerili. The sequence goes on along the minus strand of NW_019174272.1, from coordinate 9,347,495 downwards.
ACAAAGTGGTGCACTGATCAGTTGACCAACGTTACCATCCATAGAGTTGAGAAGCTCACATAGCTAAGAGGTCCTAATAATAAAAGAAATGTATATTTCATGTCATTATTCAACATTATTCCAAAACTCCATCAAAGTGAGACTTCATTTCAGTCCACTTCACATCACTTCTCTCAGAAAATGATGCCTTTAAGGCTTAGTGCGAGATTCCTCCCTGCGTCTCTCAGGTATTTATTCCTCATTTCTGTTTTTCTCATCCCTCCATCTTTCAGTTAATCAAGCCTACCCTGGAATTAATTGATTATTTGTCCAAACAAACACACAGACCAATTAATCTGTATTTTGCTAGAATTGGTGCTCCACAGCTCCATTACATGAGCCTCTGGAGAGGAGCACAGAGACCTCGCAGAAACATAATAATGGCTGAAGATAATACCAGCCGGGCCCTGAGAGAGACATGCTGTTTGTTCCGCTGTTATTAGCCCCACCAAATAAGATGAAGGTGTTTTTTTTGTCCTGAAGAGAAGCAGAGGGTGATTATGATGGAGAGGGGGATGCTGGCTCGGTGTAAAGAGGCCACAGAAGAGAAATTTGAAGGTGTTAAAAAAGTGATGGAATAATCTTGCTCTTAGTCTTCTTCATCCTCATCTTCCCACTCACAGCTGCCACCACTGCAGGAACAGAACATGTTGTGCTGAGAGGTGACATTTCAAATTTCATCTTGACTGATGCGACAGTTAACTTTATGTACATTAAGACAACTCCGGAAATGTCTCTGGCTATAATGTTATTACCACCATGAAAATCACTGGGTTTACGTTTTCTGCCGCTCTCTATCTTCATCATCATCATGTATCATTTTCTACTCATGCATTCCTTTACATTTCCTTTTCCTCTCCCTTCCCCTTGCCTTCATCAATCTACCATGCCCTGGTCTCATGTTATTCCCTCCTCTTATCACCTCCTCTTCCTCAATTACAGTATTTCATCCTCCCCTTCCCTATCATCACCTCCACTCGTGGCACCACAGAAATCACCGCTACGCTCTCATTTCTACTTAACCATTCCTTTTACATTTTCTCTTCACCCTCCCCGTCCCTTTATCTCCCGTCACCGCCATCGACCCCTGGCTGCGTTCCTTGTCTTCATCACCCCCATCATCACCCTCATCATCTCCCTCTCAGTCCCTGCGGTGCAGTATTTGTATGTGTTGGATGCACTGTACTCTATAAAAGCAGTATGCTAATGCAGCAGAAGGCTGCAGAGCATTACAGCGAGTGGACTAATTTCAGGAGTGCTTGGCCACGTTTTATTACAGCTCATAAGCCCAAGGTCAGCTACGTAAGATGAAGAGGCAAGAGCGTCCCGTGCAGCACTCGAATCATTTATCACCCTGCTCTGCTCTGCTCTGCCTCTCCTTCCTCTTCCCTCTCCCTCATGTTCGAGCACAGTCCACAGCAGTTCTCCACCTAAAGTGTAATTTATGTCTTCCCCTTTTTATCCTGTCATATTTTCGCCCACGACTTCACAACGTCTCCACATTTCTCTTTATCTTTGTATCTTTCTCTCATGTTTCTGTGCGCAGTTATCATTTTCACCCTTTTTATCCATCACCTTTATTTTCTCCCATTCTCCATCCTTCTTCCTCACTGTGCTAAAAACACATTTATGCACTCACATTTTCCCCTTCTGTAACTTTTTCATTATTTGTTGGCTTTATTGGCATCATTTTCTTTCATCAGAAAATGTATTACCATATCATTATACAAAGTGACAATTTTCAAATGTCAACAGGTGTTCCGAAATGTTACATTACATCTGCTTTAGAATATTGCCAGTGCACACACTGTATTCTAGACAACTGTGTTGGATTGTGTTTTTTGGCCGGACTGCAACAGTGGGGCCACCCCTGTAAAAGTAAATGTCCATGACTGACTGAGTGAGTGAGTGATAGAGTTGGCACAAACGGTTTCTATTAGGGGGCATTTACAGCCTGCAATGCTGCCAACTTAGGCTATTGTCGCTAGATTTAGAGAATTTTTTACAAAAAAGCAAATAGTGATAAATGTAGTAACTTTTTGGACAAACCTTAGCTACATAGACAGTCACAAGTGCTGCCCCATGAGCGAGAGGCACATGTCTCTCTGTGTCCACTCTGCTCAGTGAGTTGCAGAGAGGTGAAGAAGCAGTTTGTTACCTAGTCAGTGGCTGTGCGCCGTGTGAGAGCCAAAATAAGAAACATAATGTGTCACTTTTAACTTTCTCTCTGAGAGATCATTTTGTGGTCGTCATGGTTATAAAATCAGGATTTTAGCAGCAGAGCAGCAGCTTGGAAATGACTTCAAAGTGACTGCAGTCTTAATTTAATGGGCCATGTTTCAGTCACTATCTCAAACTTGCTCCGTCATCTGAGAACAGAAACAGAAAAACATGTAAATGAGAACAGACTTCACTGGGAATTTGGCTGCATTAAACTACTGTATATGTGAGCACAGAGAATGAGAGCGAAGCAAACTGATAAAGGACAGAATTACAAAAAATGGATGTGTTTTAATCATCTGTAAACTGCTTTGTTATCAGCATATTTTGTTCATGCCAATAAAGCTATTTGAATTGAGTTGAATAAAAGGCAGAGTGTAAATATATCAAGATGATGTCAGGTGTTTACAGCGGTTCAGTTTCACATTGACTAATCATAATAATAATTAATACAAGTGACAGCTTCAATCACTCAAAATATTCAGTAGTGTGATAACGTGGAGCAGGATGCAAACGATGGTCGCCAATGTCAAATTCCTGTGTACTCTTCGTCTCACTACCGTCTCTGCCACTATAAGTAAATTATTAGATTGTAAATGTATTTCAAAATGAAGATATCTTAATTGTACAGATTCTTAAAATAATACTATAATATTGTGGTTGAAGTGTGTTGGATCTTTTCCTTTTATTTTCCCGTTGCAGACTGCGCTTCAGCTCCCCCCTCCTTCCCTCCCCCCTACCCTTTTTCTCTTTCTGTCACAACTCTATATACAGCACAAAGACATCTCTCATCTTTTTTGTTCAATTTGTTTGTCTTCTCTCCATAATTTACCCCCATTCTTCTTCCGTCCCTCTCCTTCCCTCTGTACCTCTCCATCTCAGCAGGGGGTAGTTAGTGTGATGCGGCTCCTCTGCAGCCACATCACAAGATAAAGCAACACAGTGTGGTTTTACACCAGGGAGAGGGGTGTGTGTGTGTGTGTGTGTGTGTGTGTGTGTGTGTGTGTGTGTGTGTGTGTGTGTGTGTGAGTGAGAGGGTATTTTTTTTTTCTTTGTGAAATCTGACGGTCTGCGTGTCCTCAGAAGTGGGAATGGACAAGAAGATTGTGTCTCTTCACATGTGCATGCATACTCTATAAAGGGATTGTGTGTCTGTATGCGTGTTGAACAAGGCGTGTGTGTTTGTGTGTGTGACTAAGTGAGAAAAAAATCCTTTCTTGTGACTGCTGTAGCGTAAAAAATATGTGGTGTATATCTGTGTGTGCGTGCATGTCATTTCATGGGTCTACCACTTTTCAAAAGTGACACTGAGAAAGCTTGACACTGAATGTGCGACAGAGAGGGTGAGAGAAACAGAGAGAGAGAGACATGAGACAGAGAGAGAGATGAGAGAGAGGGTGAGAGAGACATGAGACAGAGAGAGAGATGAGAGAGAGAGGGTGGAAGAGATAGAGAGAGAGAGAGAGAGAGAGAGGGAGAGGGTGAGAGAGACATGGAGACAGAGAGAGGGTAAGAGAAGAAGAAACACAGAGTGCTGACACGCCGGTTGGCCATGTGCCATTTCTTTTTTTCAGGAGGTCGTTTGGAAGCTCATCTGCTAAATGGGTGCTTCGATTCTTCAGCTCCAGCCGTCTCGTAATTATTATTATTGTCACGGCTAAAGCTCAGGTATAATAGCTTGTAGCCACTACTGCTAAATGACTTAACACCGCTGAGAACATTTCCTGGTTCAACCCTTCCAGCCTCTTCACCTCCATTTTGGGCCTGTTCTTATTCTATGTCCATACTAAAATGAATCTGATCTGTTGATATGTGAGAATAACCTGCATCCACAGTAGCATTTATAGGTAGTTTGTGTGGCTACATGAATCTAAACCTCTTCTTTTCATTTGATCAGCAAACATTAATTTTGTGCATCACAGCCAGCATCTGGTAGAACAGGAACTTCTCTCACCGTTAATTATTTTTCTACTCAACCAGTCCTTTACATTTGATTCTCCCTCCTCTTTATCCGTAGTGGATAGTAAGTACATTTACTCAACTACTTAAGAACAATTTGGAGATATTTGTACTCTACTCTACTATTTGATGACCAGATAGTGACAAATATATTCCAAAATACAATCAACAAACAGATTATGAATAAGACTGTTGATCTTCAGGGGGAAATTCACAGCCAGCAGTGGGCTAAAAATAGTATGATGTGACCATTATGTATTAGGTTATAATACACCCCCTGAGCAGCAGTACGTCTTCAGGGCAGATTGGAGGCTACAGTGAGTTGCTCTCGGAAAGTGACGATACAGGCCTTGGCTAGCTGGTTAGCATGCTAACTTCAGCAGAAGAAAAGACGATACAGACAAGAGTTAACATTGGTGTTGCTTTCCACAGCTGGAGACAGCTGTTGGTGAGTAAAGGAATGAAGTTTGATGCTGAACTCACACATTCTTCTAGACTGGTAAGTAAACAGCTGTTAATGTTAACATCGGCTATGTAGCAATAGCAAAACTTACAAATAGCTCCATTAAGGAACATTTTGAATGCAGGACTTTTAACTTTGCCCTGCAGAATATTCCTACACTGTGGTGTTACTAATGTCTGAGCACATCTTCCACCACTGCTACGCCTCATCATCTCTTTTTCCTCTGTCACAGTTTTGTTGTTCTCATGTATATTTATATTTACATTTTTTAGAGTCATTGCAAGAGTACTGAAGAAGCATAAAGAAAGTAATCTGATCTGACTTCTACATCAACACTAAAACAAATTTCAGATTTATCAACTCTGGTTGTGGAAAGAGAAAATACAAGTTTAGTAAGCATTCACAACACCTGTCCTGTGATAAAAAACCATACACATGGCTGTGTTAGTGGGCGTTGAGATAAAATCTTGTGCAAGATGTTCAGTTTGAGTAATGGATCTGTGAGTCTGAAGACTCATCATGTTTTTGGGTTTTTTTGGGGTTTTTTTTAGCTTAACCCAGCTCACCCAGCTAACCCTAACCCTCTGCATTGGCAACAGAAGGGTCTCATTGAAATGAATAAGTGGGCATTTTTAACGCAGGCCTGAACGCAGCCTTATTGTGGACAGAGGGCAAAAAGGAGAGGAAAGCTGCATCGTCATACTTGCTGTCTTGTGTGTGGATAAACTCAGTAAGGGACCAATCAAACGGGGCCTGACCAGACAGGCCAAGAATCAATGTATAGCTGAAGTGAAGGATTCTGGGGAGAGAGTTACCCACTCACTGTGAAACTGGAGAGTCTTGCTATTCTGGCCAGCCCTCAAACCACAGGAGGTATATTCACTTTCTCCTACCCCAACCCACTCGCACAATCTCACACACTCCGCCACATAGCTTCACACATCGACTTTTTTACAAACACACACAGTCCCACTTCAAACGCATGCAGCCTTACTAATGTACCTCTCAGATCTAGACTCCCCCTCCCCTGTGTCGCCACCCCTGGCGATGCCCAGTCTTGTTATCTCCCCATGTACCTCACCCTGTCTTCTCCCTCCTCCTCCTCCCTCTCCTCTTTTTCCACCACTCCTCAGAGACTGGAGCTCTCATTTGATGGCGCAGCCTGGGACCAACCACACCGAAGCACCAGGGCTCATACCGATGAAGCAGGCCTATCTAGGCCACAGTGAGCACATACTCTCATCAAGTGCTGTCTAATTAGAATTCACTGATACTGTAGGTTTGCAGGCGAGGGGAAAGAGGAGCTCAAAGGAAAGCCTTCTATACATAGAAAGAGAAGAATGTCTAATTAAGGTCTCATTCTTCTTCGAGTTTGATTGCATTACACCCTCCTCTCCCCCTCATTCTCTCCAATTATGAACCCTGCGCTGGCCTTTCTTTGGTCGACGTGGGCTCGGGGTTTTATCTCACTAGCATTGGGGTGTGAGGAGACTGACAACAACAGTGGTGGAAAATCAGCAGGGCCAAAAGCGTGGGCAGGTAAGAGGAGCATCTGTGTTTGTGTGTGTGTGTGTGTGTGTGTGTGTGTGTGTGTGTGTGCGCATGTAAGCGAGAGAATCACAGAAAGAAACAAATGAGAGGGGCTGCACTGTCTTTGATCGTCCTTCAAGAGTGATTGAGGTCGTATTCAGCTCGCTATGAATTTACATATGTAGAAATATCAGTATTCAAAATCAGTTACTGCAACTATAGCAACCAGTTCAAACCAATTAGCAACCAGCTAACATCAGCATGACACAATCACAGTTACATAATCTTGCACGGGCTAACATTATCAAGACATCACCCTTTAATAACTGTTAACGAGATGACAAAAGCACAACGGGAACTACAATTGGAAACCAGTTAATGTGCCAACCAACCACATACACAGCCAGCAGACACCAACAAACAAGCCACCACTGTACAAAACAATTATTGAATGCAACCACTCCTAAAGACATTTTCACAAAATTAATCACTGCAGTTACTGCAACTTACTACACAACGAGGAGTGGGGTTTATATGTACAGTATAGTCTAAAAATGAATCTTCACATATGAAGAGATGTAAACTTTTACCACAGAGCTATGATTGAATTACTAATTTGAACAGGAAAAAAACTCGGTTCAACCTAGTTGTAATAAACTGAAATGACTTTTGGTTTTGATTATCATCAGTTATCAGTCATTGCACATCAAAGTGAGCTCGCTGAACTCTGCCCTGTCAATCAATCACATTAGAAAAGAGGAGGAGGCAGTTAATTGGAATGTAGCCACCCAGATGGTACACGCAGTAGCCCAAACTATCACTATTTTTCACCTGCTCAACTAAATAAAAAGCAGCCCAGGCAGAGAACCACACAGTACACCCATGTGTTATTGACTGGTGAACCTGGAGAGCTGCAATCACAGATCATCAGGGGGCATATAAAGGTTGAGGAGCTGCACTGTTCTGTGAGCTGTTTGTGTAGTCCACAGCTCCTTTGTATGTTGTTGCCAGATTAGATCCAGAAAGATTGTGGTTCTGCTGTTACATTTCAGTCAATCAATTAATTATTTAAAGTTCCCAAAGTCCGGTGTGTAGTCAGTTTGCCATTTTGTAGTGCAAATGTATGGTGAGAATTACTAAAGCCTATATGGTGGACTCATAGTATCCAACAATGCATTGTGAAAAGTAGTGTTCAACTGATGGTTGTTAACCAAGTAACCAAAAAATGGTGCAGTAGGGGGAAAATGATCCCAGTAGTATCCAAAAGTGTTTTCATATTGCCGATGAGCTCACTGTATAGTCCTCTACATTAAACTCCCTTTTACCTCCATCAAGGACGTTATGTCTTTAGTCACATGTTTGTTTGTTGTCTTCAGGATTACACAAAAAGTACAGAACCTAACACAGAACCCATCAAATCTTTTAGTTATTTTTTCAAGTATTATGTTCTGAACTCTAGTTAGGTCTCGTTGGTCTGTTATTTTCGCCTGGGCTCTCCCTGAAGTTCAAATTAAGCTTTCATATTTCACAACAAAAGAATCTGAAAATGTTCAAACTGACTCTTCATCCTTCATTTGATTTGATGTTGTAAGACGATCTCAGACGAGCCACCGTCCAATTATGTTACATTGGTATGTTGTTGCGTGACTGGCTGCAGGTCCCCAGACTCACCAGCTAATGGCAGGATGTAAGAGGACGACCTTGAGCTGAGGCCCACAGAGCCTGAGGAGCAACGCAACAAGAGATTGCATATTACATTTTCTATACATAAATTTTCTATAGGCAAATGCACGAGACTCTGTGAGACTTTGAGTTTTCAATCACTTTGACATTGAGTCACTCTTTGCGTCTTTTTCCTGCTTTTCATCAAGAGCTCTCTCCTCGTTAGCGTCCTGTCATAGCTTTGCAACTGGATTTTTCCACCCTCTTAAGACTATGAAGACTGAGGGCTGTCGCAACAAAGGCACTAGCCAGTCAGTTGTCTAACGATGTCTGATGTTGTTACTGAAACATTAATGTAATGTCAAACAATATCATAATATTTTTTGGATCATTAAAATATTTGTGTCTATTTTCCAGCATTTTAAAGAAGCTTATTAAGCTCAATCAGTAATTTGGTTCATTGACTTTATCCACAGAGCCAGGCTTCCCTCTTTCAGGTTAAGTAGCAGTCCAGTCAAGTTAGCCCAAAATGACCACACTTTATCTCTTACTCAGTCACTAACGAGCAGAGATGGGGATTCTAGTTTGTGACGTGGACTCGAGTCACATTGAAGTTGCACATATAGCGACTTGAGAGTTAACTTGAGACTCGTCCTCAAAAGACTTGAGACTCGACTCAGACTTGAGATTCGGGGCTTGTTGTGAACAATCTTTATTTGTTTATATTTTGGCATCTTAACATTAAGCAAATGTCTGATGTGCTGGATGTCATTTCCTCTGAGGGTGAGAGATAGCGCACAAGGGAGAGAGAGTGGTAGAGCTGTGTGTGGTGGTCAGTAAGTGGAGCGGGCTGCACAGTCCACTGTGGGTCTGTGCGGACGCCGGCTCCCTCGGGTCTGTCTCCCCATACATTTGGGTCCCGCAGCTCCATCCGCTCGCTTATTGTTTTTGTGTCTGTATCTTTGTCATTGTTTAAACGCTGAGGGAACAGTGAACAACAAAACAACAACAATAAACTGTGTCTGAAAAGCTCACAGTAAAGATGTTAAGGTCCACAAAAATTCAAATGTTTCAAGATAGTTGTGCATCCAGCAGCAGTGACTCTGCAGACAACAGACAGGACCACAGCTCTCAGTGAGCCCAGTGTTACAGAATATGTGGAAGGCAGAAGCAGGATAATGTATAACTTCGTTGTCTGCTGTTGTTTCAGCAGAAATTCTAATACACTAATTAAATTACTCAAAATCTGTCTGATCAGCTCAGATCTACAGAATTTTAATACGGAAAGATTCAATGAAGAGAGAAAAACTACAAAAATTAAAATATGTCTGCGGTTGTATTTGCTGTGGTTCTGTCCAGTCTGAATTCTAATCTCATATTCTCTACAGCTGCTGATTTATACAGAGAAAAAGAACTCCAGTTTAACATGCAGGTTGTTCCATGTATTGATATCCTCGGTTTACTACATGATTCTTGTTAAGTGACACAGGCTGTATGTGATGGTGTCTCCAGATGGTTCAGGTGGGTCAGTCCAAGTCAAAAATCCAGGGCCGATTTTTATTCCCATTCCTTCCCTGTTCCCTCCTTTTATTATAATGTATAACTTTATAAGTAGTGATGACAATGCAGTACATGCTTTGAATTCCTTAAATATGGCCATGCAGTGTTCTAAGCAGCAGGGGATAGAAAACTCATAACAACTATAAAAGACTTGAGACTTGACTTGGACTTGTTGAGCATGCTATTATTAACCAAACTAGCTGTACCTGCTTCCAATTCCTCACGCTAACACAAACACCCAACCAGTGCCAGCATTAGTCCAGAAGTAATATTTTTTATAATAAGTAAATGTAACACTTTTTCGTATAAATGAAGACGGAGAATTTAATTTGTATTTTACAAAATTAGCTTTATACTACAAGCTTTATACTACAGTTTAATGCAGTGCATTGTAATGAGGCCTATGCTGAAGCCAGGGATCCACTGTGTTACCCAGCAGCATAATTCATTGAGTCCTTTTCCACACTTACTTAAAATGATGCTTGAGCTATGCATTTTTGTCAGAATCAGGTAAAGACCCTGAATAATTTGACTGTTCATTACATTCAGAAGAGGGTTCAATCACCAAAATTGAGTTCCATTTAGGTAAAATTTAATCCTTTTTTATCAAGACTGTTGGAACCTGGGATTCCTAGCCACATTTACAAGTATAGGTCCAAGGATAGGATGTCATTCAGTGGGTCAGTCCACCACTTTGGTCCAGACTAAAATATCTAAACAAATGTTTGAATTGAAAAGACACTCATTGATGATCCCCCATTGGATGAAGCCTATTGACTTGATCTCTTGACTTTTCCTTTAGTATCCACGAGGATGACATTTGTGGTTTTGACTGAAATGTCTCAAGAACTGTTGGATGGATAAAATGTGTCACACACATTCAGGTTAAAGTTTTAAACTATGTAAAAATATATTACACATAAAGGTGATAAAAAATGGCACAAGCACATCTACGCTTACTTCCTCATTGAGAAATTCTGGATCAGGGCTTATGCCCTGCCCACCACTGCTGCTTGGCTGACATGTTTGTGGGCTCTCTAAACTGACAAGGTTTCAGGTTTATTTTGCCCCGCCCCCTCGTCCCCACAAGTTGACAGGATTGGTTCCTTAGGTTATATGATGTATGAAGCCCTGGCTGTCTGAATCTGTTTTTATGAGACTGTCATTGGTTCACTGCAGTTCCAAGGTAGAGATACCATTATTTCACTTGTGATATGTCTTCTATTATATAAAAAACACCATGTGGACATGTTAACAAAGTTAAACAATTGATTTTCATCAGAGGGGCCTTTAACAACTTTAGCAATCCTTTTACTTTCCATATAGTATCATCATCAATCTTATTATTTGTCCAATACTTTGGTTTATAGACATTTCCATCAGCCTCAGCTTGTGTTGAGAACAATATTCAATGTATTCGCTAAACTGCATTAATGTTACCCTAACCTAAATTAATAAATACAGCAGCCAAATTACATGGCCTGTGTTTTAGCAGAGACACAAGAAAAAAGAAAAAAAAGAGAAAAGAATCGAGACATCTGCAGGGTCTCTGCTACTTTTAAAACTGAGTTTAAGCTCCTACTCCTGGTATAATGCTCCTAATGGCCTGGCGCCACAGTGTATATCAACCGTGCTCTCAATTTACAAACGGAGCGGATCTCTCAGGTCTCCAGGCACCTACTATATGTATTTCAGATCCCTGGAGCTCCACAGTTCTGGTGAGATTGTGTTCAGCATGTAGAAAAACCTAAAAGCATCAAACAGCCGACTTGCTGATCTAAGAGTCAAACCTACACTGTATTAATTTAAAAACAGCCTTCAGACATTTTTATCCATTTTTGTGTTCTCATAAAGTTATTGATTTGTCTTCGTTACTGTTCCCATGTACTGTATCTTTAACCTCTGTTTTTTAGTGGTTCTCTCCTTTTCTTCTCTCTTCCATTTTCTCACAATATACAATATACCTCTATCTGGATGTATATTGCATAATGTGTGATTCAGTAACACGAAATCCCTAAAGCAGTGGACATTTTAGATTTTTAGCCATGCTAGCAGCGTGGCTCTATGGAAATGTTGGTTGTCAGTTTGCCCACTGGTCCACCACATTGGTCCATTCTGAAATATCTCATCTCTCATCTACTGAACAGATTGACAGGTAATTATCTAAAGACATTCATGGTCCTCAGGGGATGAATTTTAAGGAGTCTGGTGATCCCCTGACTTTAGAGCCAACATGACATTTACATTTTTTGTTTCCACATTCATGCTATTCATGCAATGCCATCATCAGATCAAAATTTTAGGTCAAACTTTGAGACCAAACACCTGAAAAACTAATGATATAATGAATGAATTTTCATCAACCTCAGCTACAATGTGAGAAACACTTGTGTCAAGGAATCATAGCAAATTGTTTCAGTAAGTAAGTTTGGACACCCCTGGGCAAATTCCATTTGTAAATGATTTTTGAAGTGAAAAGAATTTAAAACATACCCTGCAGTAAACAGACATTGCAAAATCAAATAGTAATTGTGGTCATTTTACTTGTAACATATTTATAATAAACTTGTTAGGCCTTAATTGACCAGTTTGGACTTGAGTAAGGCTGGACATCTGGATGAACCAGAATGGTTTTAGAAACAAGTTAGTAAGTACTTTTCACAGGCATGAGACACAAAGTGCTTTAAAGAGCCATAAACCCACAACACAGGAATAATATACAGTATCCAGTAACACAAGCCAGGTACACAGATGATTAAACAGACACGTCTTTAGCTGCTTTTTAAACTACTCTTAAATGACTGATGACTGATTAAATGATTCCACTACTTAGGTGCAGTGTCCTCAAAAGCTCGATCACCACAACTCTTTAAACCTGACAGTAGATTTAACTTGCCTGACCAGAGAGAGCGAGCTGATGAGTCGAGGTGGAGTAGATCAGTTAAATATGCAGGGGCTAGATGGTGCAGTGGCCTGTATGTGAGAGTGTTACGTTCCCCCGAGAGAATCCAAAGGGAGGGGACGTAACAATGAATGAAATAACAAAAACCAGGCAATACTAAAAGATGCAGGGACACAGATTCAGCAAATAATAAGGAATCTTATTCACAATAGAAGAAACTACAACAGAAAAACCAACAGTGGAACATTCACTGGGTAACACAAAACTAAAAAATAACAGAGAACCAAGATCCAACCAACAATAACCAAACAAAAAGGGAGACTATCAACAGCATAATGACCACTACAGCTAAGCGCAGCTCTCTCGCAAGGATGGCCCGCTGCTGATTAGAAACAGGGACACCTGTCCGAGAAGAGGAGAGGGCAGAGGGCACACCAACACGCAACCACAGCACTACGGCACGTAACAAAGAGTGAGAAATTTGAACTGAATTCTGTACGCAACAGGGAGACAATGAAGGGAAGTGAGAGTGGGTTTAATAATGAGACCATCTATTTGACCTATTCCAAGTGATGTGGACAGATGAAATTAGAATTGAGCTCTTTGGCCACAATAGCCAAAGGTGTGTTTGGAGAAAAGAAAAAAGCAGCAGTGTTTGATGAAAAGAACACCTTCTAAATGTTAAGCATGAGGGTGGAATTTTTTGGGGGGATGGTGTGGAGACCAGTGGCACAAAAAGCACTGCACAGATAGAAGGAAGAATGGATTCAACTAAGTATGAACTAACTCTGAATGCATATGTCAGTGAAGAAACTGACAGTGAAAAGAGGCAGACCTCCACATCTACTATGAGGTACTTCAAGAAACACAATCTGAGGCTTTCCGAACGACCCCCACAGTCCTGTGACCTGAAAATAATCGAAAATCTGTGGGTGGATCTTAAACATGCTGTGTGCGTGAGACAGCCTAAACATATCTCAGAAGTTGAAGTGACCTGCAGGAAGAGTGAGTGAAAATGCTTACATCAAGAACAGAAAGATTCTTATAGCTTCTACAGAAAGAGTTTACAAGCTATGATGTTTGCCAAGGGGGATTACTAAGGAGTTACTTAGTTCCCAAACATTTGCACTTGCCACAATTATTGTTTATTTTTATTTTTATTTATTTTTTTTTTTAGGTTCATTACTTAAAAGTAAAAGCAAATTAAAATTTTTCATATCTGTTTGCTGCAGGGGTTGTATTTACTTATTTTCACTTCAAAAATCCAGTAAATATGGAATTTTTGATTTTGCTTAAAAATGGATCCACTGTGTTTTTGACAGAAGTTTAAAGGCATCCAAGTGAACCATCCAATTAATATCAATGAATTCAATATTAAGGTTGATTAAAAAAGTGCACTGGCATGAGCATTTTAGTGATAAGATTATAATGTCCACGCTGGATGGGCCAATGATTGTGAAACATATTGAAAACATTAGATGCCGATCAGCCAATACAAGAAGTGCTTATATGTGTTCAGTGCTAATGAGGGCCTTAGTATGCTAACATTCTAAACCAGCCAGTGGTTCCGCAAGCAACCCCTGCTGGTCTGCGAGTGAATTTGATAAAATATCATGCTTTAAATTTAGTGTTTCTCAAACTGTCTGAGTGACCACAAAGCCTACTAGCGAAAAGGCTATGTAATGTTTTCAATATTAAATCAACTCGTGTAAATTCAAACATGATTGTTCAAATAGGCTGTTTTGCAGTGTTGTTGGACTTACAGCAAACCTAACTGACTGTTTTGTGACACTGCCTACACACGCCAGTTTACACTTTGTTTTACGATTTATGTCAAAAATGATCAGCGTGATATTTGAAAGGAAATGTGGATGAAGCTAACGGTTAGTCTACCCTGGGATTGTACTAAATTTCACCAGTCATCAATAGTCAATTAACTACCAAACACAGACTATGGACAAGATGATGGACCGGTGGCTTAAGGCTGGGGCCAGTTGAACGTCAATCAAATGAAATCTTCATCATAACGGACACAACAGGCAAGAGTGAAGTTTTACTAGTAATGTAGTCACCATGACTGAGACTCGTAATGCATTTGGTGACATATGGCCAGTGTTCGTAAGTGTGTGATCATTTTGAAGCTACATAAATAGCACCACTTGTTGCCGTTCAGTGTGTGAGGCGCAGGGGTTGACGGTAATTAGAAATCTGTCCCTGGTGACGTTCTTTCACGCACGCTCACCACAATACTACTGAGCTAGTAGACCCTTTCGGTTTTGGGGATGTTTGGGGAGTTAGATGTTCTGTGACTTTTATTTTAATGGTTAATTGGTCCTTCAGACACACAGCTCTTGTCGAAACTAAGCTGGTGAGCATGGTAAACAACAGCATGTTAACTTTGACTTTGCTGACTTCAACGTGTCACATGCTGCCAACGTAGCTGAACGCTCTGAGGCTTTGTGAACTGATCAAAGACAAAAGCTGTAACTGTTTAACTGCTATTGAATGTGAATCCATTTCTTCAGAAAAAGTCCCAAGCTTCTAGACCCAGATAAGCTTTATGACATTGTGGTGTAACAGTTATGATCATGAAGAAAACATGACTATCAATATAAATCTGCCTTTGGAGCCCATCTGCATCTAAAAAGTCACCCTCCAATCATCATGACTGTGATCTGACTCTTCTCTTTCTGGCTTGTTCATGAACGCAAATTTAGAGTCGAACTAAGATCATAGGAATGACATTTATATGAATTCTTTTTAAGGGTGACTTTGTGCAATAAATTCAGCAGCTCTTATCTGCATAAGGAGCTTTATTTCTTTAGTAATCATTCTATTAATACATGATTACACTGTATCCCCTGGAGTTTTTATTGTAAAAAGGCTGATAGTCTTTTAATTAGACCTAAAGGGGATTGGAGCAGTGCTTTTACATATTCCACTAGTGCAATGAATTATACAACACTGCTGTATGGACTCATACGCCTTGCATTACGTAACGTGCCATTTATTCAGGTCTTTATCTGAGTTGTGAACTCACAGTCTTGGCTTTCTCACATAATATGAGGGACATGAAAAAAGAGTGTACATCTGGCCACAGAGAGAATACAGAAGTGCTTCCCACTTCACAGGCTCATCACACTCCACCACAGTCAATAGTACCAGGCCCAGGTCTCTGTAAACCAGCAGGTCATCAGCAGGAGAAAGCTTTCTGCAATGAATCCTCGCCCCATGTTTATTTTATGCTCATCTATAGGTATACTCTTGTTGTTGCTACCACTGCTGCTGTCTTGACAGGCTTTGGCACAGATGATGCTGGAGCAATGCTGTTGTCCTGGTAACAAAGCCTAATGACAAGATTTGATATGATCCTCCGAATCAGAACAAAGCTGCAGTCTGCTGCTGGGCATCGTGAGACAGTAGATAGACAAGGGCTGCTTCTATTCGTGTGTGTGTGTGTGTGTGTGCTTGCGTGTATATCATTGTAATGCTTCTTTTATGAAGACCACATCCACTCACATGAATACAAGAATGCAAAAATGTCCTACAACTGAGGACATCCTGCGCTGCTGGTCCCTAGTTTTCCTGCTGGTTTAGTTTCAGGGCTTGGGTTTAGCGTTAAGACTCAAGTTCAAGTTGAAGCCGTGTTTAAAAGAGTTATTTGTAAGTTTAGCTATTGCTACATAGCCAACATTAGCATTAACAGCAACTGTTAACTTACCAGTCTAGAAGAAATGTTGGACCTCAGCATCAAACTTCATTCCTTTACTTTTCAAGAGCTGTCTGCAAAGGTGGGAAGAAACACCAATGTTAACTCTTGTGTCTATTTTATCTATAAAAACAACAATGGCCAAATCTATTGTCAAGCGAAAATCATCACCACCCTCTCCCGGCAAGAAACCATGTTCAGCCGCAGAGAAAACTTACAAATGGTCCTTTTGAGTTTCTGTTATGACAGTAGGTCAAGTAAAGACAGAAGATGTAATTTAGCAGTCCAGTAACACCAAACTGATACAACATCAGTAACACAACCAGTACTCCAACCTGAGCAACGTTTTTTTTTTTTAAACCTGTGATACGACCCATAAGAGTGTCTCCTGCGTACCCGAAGTCAGTTGTCATGGTTACAATATTAAACATATGGACTGTACCAAGAGCATTGTACCTACCCTCATTGCCATGGTCACTATAATAATGCTGATGGCTTGGTTAGGTTTAGGAAAAGATTGAGATTTGGGTACTTTCTCAACATTACACAATCTTTGTTGTCTCGGTTACAAAAATAGAAACAACATAAACTGCTGGTTTCACATGGGAATCGAACCTATTCATCCACCACAACCATCTTCTGATGTGGACTTTGTCGCTACGTTGCCACAATGTTTTCTTTGCTTCTGTCATAATTACTATGACCACTAGGTTTCGCCTAGCAACAAAATGTAACTATGCGAGTCATAATAACCTCCTGCACAAATGACCTGTGGGCTTGTTTTTTGTGGGAGGACAGTCTCCAATAACAGTAACAACAGCAGACCTCCAGCACCCTTCAGCCTTCCACCTACCAACACGCCTTGTTGGAGAAAGGAAGTAAATAACTAGATTAACAGTTTTACAGCAGCAGTTATTCAGCAACATTCACAAAATTTACTCTGGGGCATTTTATGCCTCATATTTATTAGGTAGCATGAGTAGAGAGATGACAGGAAATGAGGAAGTCAATGATCCCCAGTTAAGACTCCAACTGAGGGGGTTGTGGTTCAAGATTGCCATCTTAACCTCTAACCCACAGAGGCTCCACACGTTCAGACAAATGTGAATCTACTCTTCTCAAACTGCAAAAACTCCATCAAATCTCTTATCTTATTCAGTCTTCAGTGTGCTACAGCGCAGTTGTACATGTGGTAATAGGTTATGGGCTGTGAGTATGAGGCTCCTCTGAAGTGCCCTGAAACCTCAGAGGCACTTTGAAGGCAAAATGAAAGCTCAGCCTTTCTCAAGGAGGCAAAATGTCAGTGAAGTCTCCCATCCACTCCAAAACCAGTGTCACTGGCTGCATCACTTATGGGGTCAATAGAGTCATCATCATGTGACAGGAAGCCACAGTGAAGTCATTACCGGCAGTGATAGAACAATGAAGGCACAGTTGGCCTGAAAGCACTGTGTCTGAAATAGCACACATCCTGTCCGCCCCCCCCCCCGCCCCCCTCCCCCCACACACACACCAACACACACAGCACACACACCCCCCCCAACCCTGAACCACTCACCCCCCCACCCCACATTACCCTAAACTCTCCACCCCTTTTCTTGGCTTAGCCGGTACTTTATACCACGATCAGGACCACAACCACAGTTTTTTTTCTCTCTTTTCTCCAAAGTATCTGAACTAGCTGCTGTACAAAATAACAGGTTGCAAGGCGTCAAGCAAATGGAGACAATCTCAGCGTCAGAGTGTTTTGTCTCTGCAAAGCAGCGGGATGAGTCTAAAGGTGAGAGAGAAGGGTCAGTGCTGAAATCACTGAGGCTGCCTTTGACATTGGAGGGGGGCCAGCCAAACAACACACATCCCCCTACCTCTTACCCAACCTTTGCCTCCTTCACTCGGTCTGCTGCAATATAAAATGAGGCACACAGAAAATAACAGAAATGTAAATGCGCACACACACACAAAAAAAATGAAATGACACACGCCTGCATTTCTCCAGTGCCTTATTTTAGCTGGCTGTGCCTAGTTATGGATGTAGCGCGCTAACACAGGCTGTAAACAAAGTCTGGAAGAACTGCTGGGGAGTGGAGACAGTCAGTGGACCTTAATAAAAACCCACAGAGTGGAAGGTGTGGCCCTGGTCTCGACAGGGGTTTCTTCTGCGCCAACAAGGCCCCAGGAGTTAACACGATCCGGCAGAGGCAGACGGTGCTCGTTCCTCGTCCTCGCTCCCTCCAGCGACTTAATTTATGCAGCATCTTGCAGTGCCGCTGAGCTTGAATAGCAGCCGCGACAAGAATTTGAATTTGTTGGTTGGGGGGTAGTTTTCAGAGCTGGGAATCATGGTGTTCTTGGGTGCTCTGAGTGTTCACAGGGCTCGGCATGTGTGCCAAAGGCTCTGCTCCAGTAAATACAGACTGAGGACTTCAATTTGCGGCGCTGTGACATGTGTCTATTCCCTGATCTTGTCACTGAGATGGGACTTAATTTCTGTGGGTGGTTGGGAGGGGGGAGCGACGCTGACGTGTCTCACTTCAGCTCTCAGAGGCTTTAACAGACACCCCAGAGAAATAAGGACAACTTTACACATTTCAACTTTTACTCTCCGTTCACTCCTCTCCATCTCGTGGAGAGAACTACTCAGTATGGCCCCATTTCATCCACCTCCTCTCTCTTTCTGCCTTCTTATCTTATTCCTCCCTCTCCTCAGGAAGCAATTTGAAGCAAAAGATGCTTGGTTAAGGGCTACGGTGGCGCAGTCTGCTTTGATATGCTGCTTTGCCTTATGAGCTGTCAAGATATATGGACAGGAATGGGATGGGATGGGAGGAGGAGTGGAGAAGGGGGGGGGGGGCAAGGAGGAAGGGGGAAGAGGGAAGGAGCTCAGCTGTGATTTGGGAAAGGCATACGGGGGAGAGAAAAAGCTGAGCTAAGTGGCATCTTTCCAAGCGAGTCGGCGTTGAGATACACTAATTAACGAAGCCATAATTAGAGTTAGGCCTGACACACAGAACCCCCCCCACACACACACACACACACACACACACACACACACACACACACACACACACACACACACTTTGGGTGAATTTGCGCCCATCCGCATCTACCCACTGTGCACAATCATGGTCTTTTCATATTTTCAGCAGAAATTCCTTGCACTAGTTTTATCTGACTTGAGGTACAAACTAATGGAAAGAAGGAAATTACACCTTAACTAGGGCAGAGAATATTCTTCCCAGCCACCCCGTCAGCAGTTCCCCATTACTCAACGACATTCTCAGAGTTGAGATTGTTTTCATGTAAAGAATCACCACAATTTCATACTTGACTAATGATAGTGAAGATAACTACCAGCCCGCTATGCCTGAGGAGGACAAAGCTAAGGTGAATAATGTTATTCCACTGTCACTTCTGCTTGGATCTAATCATCAATCACATCGCCTCATAAACAGTGTGTGTTCACACAAAAGATGTGATGCATTTGTCCTAAATTAGATTGTGCCTCTCTGTCATTTATCAAGTCTTTCTCATATATAAAGGCCACTGTACGTAGCAACACACAGCAGAAGGGTCTCAGAGCTCATCGCTGTCAAAATGTCCTGCAGCTATGTCCTTCCTTGAATTACATTTCTGGAGGTTGGGGGGTGGGGGGGTTGGCATTGAGTTTCAAAGGACTAACGTTTCTTTAAATGAATTCCCAACTGCTCACATGTGGAGGGGAGGGTGAGCATCAAAGGGTGGTGGCATTGACAGTGAGATTATGTTGGTGTGCATTTCTACAGATCATGTGTGTGTGTTACAGCATGCGTGCACGCGGCTGTGCAGCTGTTTGGCGGCAGACCTCAGCTACACAGTGCTTGGAATGAGAAGAGTGGTGCCAGAGGGTCGGCCAGAGGAGACAAACACCCCCAACCCCGCAGGGGCACCTGGACCAGAACCTCTGTATAAAGTAAGAGTTCAAATTTCTTGTTGGAAAGCCAATGAAATGGTCAATATGTGTTTCTTTGCAGTCATTTGCTTCTTTTTGCAGTTGTTTTGCATCTGTCTGTGGTCATTTTGTGGTTGTTTTGCATTTCATTGTTGTCATTTGCATGTTGTGGCTATTTTGCGTCTCTTTGTAGTTATTTGTGTTTATACGTGGTCATTTTTGGTTGTTTTATGGTTCATTTTGCAGTCATTTGTGTGTCTTTGTGTTTGTTTTGTGTCTTTGTGGTTGATTTGTGTCTTTGTGGTTGATTTGTGTGTCTTTGTGGTTGTTTTGTGTCTTTCTGGTTGTTTTGTGTCTTTCTGGTTGATTTGTGTGTCTTTGTGGTTGTTTTGTGTCTTTGTGTTTGCCTCAAATATCTTTGTCATCTTGCCCCTGCGTGGGAAGAGTGGAGGGCCTTTGGTGTGTCTGTGTCCAGGGGCCCATTGTCTCAAAATCTGTGTTGATATTAATTTACACTAGAATATCAGTGTTTATTTAGTATTCGTCTATTGCACTGAATGAATAATGTAATCATGTACAGCTTATTGCTGAACTATAAATTGAGTCCTTCTACATGTTTTACCAGTGTGCCTGCCTTCTTGAAAATTGTGCGCCAGTCTGGTTCCCCCATTCAAAACTATATAAACCAGCCCTGGAAATCAGAGAAGCAGCAACTCTCACAGACCAGGAAATTGATTAAATGAAAAGGGGGCACGTTGTTATTTCGCATTACAAATTCACCAGCGTACTGTGCATAAAGATGCATAAGCTGGGGTATAATTTAAATGCAAAGTACAAACATCCATCCCCTCCCTCCCTCTCTCCCACTCGCACTCTCACATACAACAAACAGAGCACCATGGATAACAAGAATCATTGGTGTGCATGTGCTGCAGCAATAAGACAGAGGGTAACTTTGTTGTCAACCAACCCAGTCGCTCCACCTCCTCCTTGTATCAGCACATCTTCTTCTCTAACTGCTTGGGGCATGTGGCATGCAGAAAGAAAGAAATTAGTGTGTGTCACTGCGTCTGGTTCCTTTGTGCTTCATGTCCCAGACCTTGTGTGGTAGCCGTAGGAATGTAATCTCATGCATCAGGAGTCATATGGAAGGCTACATGTATACATCACAGTTCTGGACACAAATGTGAACCTTCACACTCATCACATGGAGAGAGGAAAAAACAACGCAACCGATTACTGAGCTGAGTCTAAAAAGGGAATAATGAGCTGGCCCAGGCAGAGCTGTTTGTTAATGTGAATATACGTGTGTGTGAGAGTGAGTGTGTGTTTGTGTTTGGAGGGGAGGGGGTCTGGAGTGGAGCAAGAGATGACTATCAGCCAGGCAGTTTAGGTAGCTGCTTCCTGAGTGCTGATGTGCCCCCCCCCCCCTCCCCTGATTCAATTGGACGAGCTTCTGAGTGACTGCAGGGCTACCGGCTCACTGGTTGTTCAGGCGGGCTCTGCTGCAGCACAGCAACGCCACCCTGTGGAGAATAAGTCAAGTGCAGCCAGAAGATGAAAGGATGCTGACCCGGCAGCAGCTCCAGATGCAGCCTGTGGGACTGGACAAAAGGTGAAAATGATACAGGAACTGTGCTTCACTGAGCATACCGAGTGCTACTGGCCTTATTTTAAGATTTATTTGTCCCAGACAGATTCCCTTAGGACAAACCTGCTTCACAGTCTTCTAATGTAAAAATCTTGATAGTCCAGTATGATCGTGAAATCCATCTCAGTGTCAAGCCAGAGACAAGTCATATTTTTCAATCAGTTTGCGAAGCTGAACAAGAAATATACCAGTGTTTAACATTGATTGTGTTGCACAGAATCTCCGCATTCACTTGTCAAGTAAATATTTGCAACTTTAAAAGTAGAAAAGCTGAAAGAGTCTTGGTCCAATTCCTCCTTCTAGCAATAGCAATCAAGATGTGCTCCTTCCACAGTGCTCTTGACATTAGTATTCTCAGAGGGGTGTGCTCACTGAGAGCCAATTCCCAAAGCCCATGGCCCCCCGCTGAGACGCTGTTACCAGCACTTACAGTAGATGGCGACAGATGTCTGAGGCAGGGGCGATAAGAGCCTCTCAGCAGGGTGGTCTCTTTGACAAATGCAGTCAGAACCTGTCATGCCTTCTGCTCTCCAAGAAGGAAAAGAGGTCGTCTTTTGATCCCACACTCACAGCTGTAAAACATTTCCTCTGAATCCTAATGTGGGGAGAGCCACGATGAGCCAAAATTCTCCACCATTTCTATTTATGATATACAGCATATTAGCAGGTAATCTCTTGACAGACACCTGACTGTCAAAGATTACACTCGTCTAATGATAGCAGTAGAGAGATGATTTATTAATAAAGTTTTCCATTCCAGACAAGGCCTTCTCCACATTTTCAAGTCATGTAATGTTTATCTGACGGTAAATGTACAAGTTTTTTGTTTTTACTTGAAGAAAGTTGAAGAAGAAGGGAGAGAATGACACGTATTGGAATTCTGACATAGTTTTAAATGTGCATTAACCGATGTTTTTATATTAACAGCGGATGAAATTACTGTGTGTAATGTCAAAGAGGTCGGCACAGAGAATCATCTCTCACTGCCGTAGTCAACATCTTTTCCAGATAAAGCAGGCAGCAAAAAAAGCTTTAAAAACCGAGCGTATGCTGGATGGTGGAGACCAAATCAAAGCTTAAAGCAGAGTGGATATGTGAACATTTGCCAGAAACATGTCTTAAGATTAATTCTAAGTTTGCTCCATGTCTGCTTGATTTATAAATAAGGAACTATATGCTAAAAGCTGAACTTGCAGTGAGGTACAGTTAGCGGCAAGGTGAAGCCAAAGAATCATTTGATGCAAGTTTAAGCTGTTGGCCATTCTCTGTAAAGAAACTACACTGTGCCACAAAAGGAGTAGTTTCTCTCTGTGACATGATTGGTAAATGTTTTCAACTTTCATATTTGGGACATTCAGCCGCACACTGTCAGGAGAGGCAAACCAGGCAAATGTTTGGGCCACCCTAAGGACAAAGGCACCCCTGATAGCCCCTCATATTGGCACATTTTGCAATGACAGCTATAAACTCTTATAAAGACTCTATACAGTCAGCTGCTGCTGCCCCAAAACCCACCTAAATGGGGCCTGTGATGATGTGTTCTGTAGCTAACGTCTATTAATAGTTTGCTTATGAGGCATTTAGGTGACATCTGTAATTGTAGAGTCTACCTATAGTCTGCATGTGGGTGGGTTCTTTGATGAGCTCCGATGGGATTCTTTGCATGGGGGGCCCCCCAGAGTCTTGGATCGCCACTGGGGGACGTTGCTAATCATGCCTTGCCTGCTTGCTCAGCATTTTTGACTGCAGCACGGAGATGGTTTTACGAAATCCAACTGTGCGACCGGAAGTTCTTTGTGCAAGAGAAGTCATCAGGGAAATTTTCCCTGCCTTGTCTTAACTGGCCCATCACATCTGAATAATTGCAGCATTTTCTTTAGCTCCCCTGTGAGAGAGCATTTAGTTTTCTTTGGCTGTGTTGTGGAGAATCGTTGCTATATCTAAAACTATTAAAGAAATAGTTCACGACTACATACACTTTAATTTGGTTTTAATTATTCAGGAATGCTTTTGCGTGGACTATTGGGCCATTATAACTGCTAGAAATACGTACTTAATGTTTAATGTGTTGTTTTGTATTAACCATCTGAACTCAATGTGAGAAGTGATTTGTCTTTGAATGAGATGATTTCAAAAGACTTCCTGAAGAAAACTCAATACATTTCTGTGTTTTCTAATGTCCACAGTATTTGATGTGAATAGTCAGGAATTATGAGGTTGGAGGAGGAGGAGGCAGGATTTACTAAATATTTCCATGCAGAACTGGAGGTTACAATCAAACTGCTGCACCCCACTGAGACCTCCCCCTGTCACATCCCCGCTGATTGTGGTTGACACACCGGCTGACACAGAGTTCATTGTTACTTTGTTTATTTGACAGTCACACAGGCTGCTCATGGCTCATTGTTCCTCCCACAGTGTCATTTGCCTCCCATTACACTATTATGCTAATTCTTCCCTGCATGGATACTGCAGCGCCAGACATCAGTGCTGTCATCCTTTGGATTGACAGCTCGGGAACATGTGCTCGATGGGTTGTCATCTCCTGCAGAAACACTGGTTCTTTTCACGCACGCTGCTCTGTTGATGCCTCACTCTGAGATTTAAACATGAGAAAGCTGCCAATTGATGCCTTCACTCACTCACTCACTCACTCACGCACGCACACACACACACACACACACACACACAGACACACACAATGACCTGGTTTTCTGCATTAATTGGTCATAAAATGTGATCTGATCTTCATCCAAGTCAGAAATGTAGACAAACACAAAGTGTCCCTAAACAAATATAACACAAACCCTAACCCTAACCCTAACGCAAGTGGATCCTTGCATTTGATAACTGGTCAAATCTCTTTTGGCACCAATGACCTCAAACAAGCTTTTCTGGTATCTTCTGATCAGGAGGAATTTTGGATCATTCTTCCTACAGAACTGCTTCATAATCTTAGGATGTCTGTTGTGAATGTTTCTCTTGAGGTGAATTCACAGCATCTCTATTGGGTTAAGGTCTGGGCTCAGACCGGGCCTCTCCAAAAGGTGGATTTTCTTTGTTTGAAGTCATTCTGTATTAGATGTACTTTGATGTTTAGGGTCAATGTCCTGCTGCATCACCAAACTTCTGGACTTCGGACTGACACCCTGACATCATCATCTAAGACACATTGATAAACTTTACATTTATTTTCCCCTCAATGATGTTGAGCTGTCCAGGCCCAGAGGCAGAAAAGCCCCAATTCATGATGCTCCCTGAACTGTGCTTCGCTGCTGGGACAATGTTTTCATGTTGATATGCAGTGACCTTTTTACACCATAGTGCTGCATATCCTTCCCAAACAATTCAACCTCAGTTTCATCACTCCGTAAAACATGTTTTTCAGTAGTGTAGTGAAGTGTCAAAGTCCTCTTTGGCAAAATGGTACATGTAACCATGAACCGTGATTTGCGTGCGGTCGACTCATGAACAGAGATGTTAACCAGCTCCGATGATTCCTTCAAGCCTTTAGCTGTCACTGCTGTTGAGATTCTTTGTTACCTCACTGATCATTCTGCGTTGTGCTTTTGGAGTTGCCAATTTCTACGGAGAGTATTACAGAACTAAATTATTCCCATCATCCTGTCCGACTGTGGACTGAAGAAGATCTAAACCCTTTGATATGACTCTCTAACCCTTTCAGCTTTATGCAACTCAACAGCTCTTGATTGTTAATTCTCTTTTTCTGAGAGCTGGTTCACATCAGTGGATGTTCATTGTGAACAGCAAACTCAAAATGTTTGAGTGTTTTTTTTTTTTGTTGTTTTTTTTTTTTTTTATAATTCAAAGTAGCTCTAACCCAAAACCTCCTGGGGTCCAGTTAGCTTTTGTTGATGTCATTAGCCGAGGATTTTTCCTAACCTACACTGTGAATGTTTGAATGAGGTTTTCAATATGCACAAAAACACAATGATTTGTTGTGCAATTAGATGAAGATCTGACCATATTTTCAGACAAATTTATAAATAAATGCAGGTAAGGGTTTATTTACTTTTTCTTATTGCTGTATTTTTCATACACTGACTCTATACAGTAAAATCACTTAGAATCATTCAGCTTCACCGATATTGACTGAAACCTGATAACTTTGATAAATACTCGTACGTAGAACTTGTTCTGTTTTTGTATCTTTACTGTTGCACCGTCCTTTCTCGCTTTATCTTTGATTGATGTTCAATTTTTTGGAGATAATTACAATGTTGCATTATTCTAACTATTATAATATACTGTTAACAGGAAATCACACTCTAGATTCATTATTGATTTTCCTGAAAATATGCAGTAGTGGATGAATTAGCAGTGTTTCAGCCCTGAGTATCATCTGCAAATCTTTCTCTTAGGCTACTGCCAACTACCACAAATCAGTAACTTTCCAACTGCCGCAGCGAGGCCATCTTGCCATAGATCAGACGAGTTAATAAAATGTTCATCTTCACTTGATTGTTTTTCTGAGGTACATCATTTTCAATCAGACCTCAGAGCAGTGAGAGGTGATTCTGCAGCAGCACCTCAACGACTTCTCATCATACCTTCTCCTGCCGGCTGTGGACTCATTCTCTGAGCGACACTGGAGTCACGGAGCACTGAATTTGCTTAAGTGGATTCAGAAAGGTGCTGATGTTTTCTCTCTTTCTGACCCCAATTTCTTCAGGTTAATGATGAATACACATCATGTGGGACTAACCATCAAACAAATTCAGTTATGTTCACGTTTGATCTCATTTGATCAGAAAAAAAATGACGTGGAAGTATTGTATGAAGGCCTACTCTATGTATGCCATTTCCCCTAATTTAAATCTGCCCAATTCCCCCGTCTGAGGTGAAATTCGCTTAAGTCCTCAGTGTGATCATTGCCTAGCCTTGAGCTTGTATCAGCCTCTTCATGAGTCTTGGCCAACAAACCCAATTCCCCCCCTTCCCAAAAATCTGTCACCACCAGCTGGAGTCATTACCTCAACTCCTCCCTGGGTAGACGAGGACCACTCCTCCCTCATATCCTCGTCAGCCAACAGGGACAGATGTTCATTACAAACCATTTCCTCCCTCCAATATTACATCTATTAGCACAGAGGCTGAGTTAGCTGAGTACATAGCTGCCTATTGTCTCTTATGACATTGGCATTACTTCATATGGTAACGAGTGAACGGGATGATTGTGTTTAGTGGTCACCTGCTGGCAGATCCTGGGTCACAGCAATATGCTAAATGTAAGCGTAAGATGATGGCTGACTGTGAAATAATGAGGCTCATTAGCAGTTGATGGCCATGGGTATTCAGTCCAGTAAATTGATGATGAGGAGCTTTTTTTTTAGGTCAATTCTAATTTAATACTTACAGAGCCAGGAGGCTGCGTGTGAATCAGAGAAATTACTCATCTTGTAGGAATCTCTGTGAAACTTAAGTAGATCTACTGAGATAAGATGTAATATTATATTGGCATAAAGTTATTAGTTTGTTTAACATGCTGACCCTGTGTATACGTATATACCAATAGAGTCAGCTCTGGTTAATATGAGTAAACATTTTAGCATGCTATTTTGTTTTTCAGCCAATATTAACATGTAATTTGATATAAATTAAGTAACTGTTTCTGTGGAATTGAAATAGTACTTCCTTTAGCGAATGACCAAAATTTCTGTAACCTGCAAAATAAGCAGCAGATTATTAAAGTTCCTCTCCAGGCATCTTTTTAACAATGTAAAACTACTCTGCTGCTTGTTTGTTTAACATGGTGCTCCCACATAAAAAGTGAAAAAAAAAGAGGAAACTGCAGCTGGAAGCACATCTACACGCTCTCATTGAGAAATTGTGGCTCAGGCCTTGTGTCCCACCTTCCACCACCGCTAGGTGGAGCAGAACGTATCAAGATGGTTAGAGGAGGAAACATCAGAGAGACTCAGCCACATGTTTGAGCCTCAGTCAGACCCAGACTCAGATCAGGAGTCTGTTGAGACCGGAATCAGAGACTAGCAGATGTATCACAATGATTAGTGCAGTTAGCATCTTTTATTTGTGATGTTTTTTGTTAGCTTGTAACTGGCAGCGGCTGACACAGTGTTAGTGGTTGTGCTAACTCTCGCGTTCTGTACTGACAAGGTTTCAGGTTTATTTTGCCCACCCCTCGTCCCTGCAAGTTGATGTGATTGATTTCTTAGGTTATATGACATGTGAATGGCTGTCATGGCTACTCAGTCATGGCGTCGACTGCTTATTTCACTCATTATACAGTATGCCTTGTATTATATTAAAAACACCATATGGATGTTAATATGTTTAAACACTGGAGGGAGACTTCAAATAAATGATTCAATTATGAAAATAAATTATTCATGAAAAAAATGATTAGAAAAGACATGGAAAATGATGCAGTGTGAAATCTTTTCAGCGTTTTCAGTTTTTGCATTTATTCAAATCCCTTTTGCCATAAAAACCAACATATCTGACATGTTTAATAAAGGATAGTTTCACCTCTCGGTTCAAAGTCAGATGTCCATGTTAACATTTAAATGGGATGTGCCTGCTGTGATCTCTCCTACTGTTAATACTGCTCATTAAGAGATCATTTCATAGCATCCCTCCTGTGTAGGAAATGGGGGACAAAGTCCAAAGTCCTTGTGCAAAAATGTAATACTCAAGCTAATATGAAGTTTCACCAGTCTGAGTTGTTACTTTCATAACTGTTGACCTCACACCTGCCACTTTATATGCATAAATGCACTACAACATATGAAATATGGAGACATGGCCAAGAAGAGACAACTGGACAATGTCTTCAATTTCTTCTACAACTTAAACATGTCATTAAAGTTAGTTAAAAGATACAGTTAAAGGGTTAGGGTTAGGGTTGGAAGCACACAGTTACAGTTAAACATTATCAGCAGTCTTCCCCATGCTTTTTACAGTATGTATATACATAACAAGACAGGGCCTCAGTGTTGGATTGTAGGGCTGGAGAAACAGGGAGCTACTGAGGTAACTCAGTAAGGGGACACAAGCCTGTTCAGCACGTCCAGCTCAGCTCTCACCCATATCACTCAGCAGGAGGATTCAGTGCACCAAAGGATGAGACCCGGGGGTGGAGTGGAGGGCTAGTGCTCTTCTCCACCCCAGAGAGGAGGCCCTTGTTCCTGGTCGGCTGATGAGAGCTAGCCTGCTGACAGAGAGCCCTTCACTGGAGGAAGATGCTTCAGATGTTTCATTCAGAGCTCCCTGCTCAGTCTATACTAATATATCAGATAGTGCAGCAGAGCCCAGCGTGTGTGGTGTAGGATGTATGTTTTGCAGGGTGTTATGAGTGTGTCTCCGCCCATCCATCTCCAGTTTGTTTTCCATGCTGCCCTCTGTGTGTTCTTTATCTTCTCGAGTGGGTTTTATCGCCCCACGGGGGGTATTCACTCTATGAGTAGAGATCCCACTTGTCTTCACAGATAAACACTATGAGTCTCTGCTCTCAAAGTGGGAATATCAAAACAGTTGATAGTGTTGCACAGAGTGTCTGAATGTATATGAGCCTCCCAAAAGGCAATAAGTCGTGGGTAGGCAGCTGCCAAGGAAGGAGACAGTGCAGTGTATTAACTGTTATACAATGAAAAAGAACTGTCCATAGTAAAAGCTTAGGTAATCTTATGTTGAGTCAAAATCAATGATGAAAAGATATGGTAGTGCCAGTTGTTTCCAAACCATGCCTATCTTTAGCATCATGTATGGTGGAGTTTTTACAGTGGTGGGACTGCAAAAAAATGACATGAATATAAGAATATGTATTTATAGATTAGACTCTTGCATCTTGCAAGTGAAACCTGGAAGAAATGGTTTGACATTTTATTTACAATTTTGCCAAGACTTGCCAAGACTTACAGATCAATTCTACTCTCATGTCAACACGCTAAATATGAAGCTACCACTAGCAGTTAGCTTAGCTTGACATGTTAACTTGTGAGCTTTGGAGGTGCCGGTAAATTCATTTTGTTACCTGTGAGCCAGGGCAGCTGTTTCCCCCTGTTCCCAGTCTTTAGTCCAACAGACAGTCTGCTGTGGCAATTTTCTCATCTAACTCTTGGCAAGAAACTGAATGGTATTGAAGTGTATTTCCCAAAAACTCAAACTATTCGTTTAAAATGTGGTGGTCTTTAGGGTCTTGGATGGTTGGTTTTGGTATTGGTGCAATAAAAAAGTCTGAAAAAAAACTCTTGGTTTGGCTTTATGTTCATCTTGTTGCCATTTTGGACTGTACAGCGTTTATACCAATAGCATTATCAAAAAATTCTTGCTTCAGTCTTATAGGATATCTTTTTCTTTGGTAGAGAAAACAATTATCAGACCAGAGATGATTTGTTAAGATGAGTATCTTTTCAGCACAGTATATGTTCAAACCTGGCAACCCTATACTGAGTGAACAGCCGGCAATGGTTTATTGGTGGTAATTGCTGGTTTTCTGGCATTTTATCAGCCCATCTGTTGCTGACGATTGGAGCATGTGGTCTAGTACTATCCAAATACACACACATGCACGCACACACACACACATGTATATGCATTCAAGCAGTACCCACAAACATGAGTGCATGCAAATACATGTAACTTACATTCGCATAAATGCACAACCCCAGACAGGTGGACAAACACAAACATGCAAATGTGCACACATCTGTCATCTGGGCAAACGTGCCAACACACACACACACACACAAACACACACACACACACACACACACACACACACACACACACAAACACACACATACACACACCATTGATAACATGATGCACCTGATTCCATTAGTACACATTTTTTCCACATATAATCATATGATTTAACAGATCTAATCATGTAGGCTACATACTGCACCAGCAAACACAGCACACAAATGCACACTTCATGCACCGTGTCACATGGGTGTACACTGCAGATATTTTCTTACAGATCACATGGACACACAGAATTTGGCCTCCACATATTCAAAACATAGACTATGCACATGCACATTCATGCACACACACACACACACACACACACACACACACACACTGGTGCAATAAAAGGCTGTTTTATGACTTTGATGAATGGATTTTGGATATTGTATCCTTTTCAGTGGGTGCAGAAATGGGGTACGGTTGGACACTAGGGAAGGACATACGCACACACACAAACACACACGTACTGCTTGCATATAAACTAACAAGTACAGATAAATCAACACTGTAGCATACATGTACTATAGTTGCATGCATACAAAGATGTATAAATACACACTCAGGGATCCTGTCCCTCTGCCTGGGGAAGCCCAGTCTCTGCAATGATTAATAGGGGTTGTGTGGTTCCCACTCTTTACCTCATACTATCTCTGTGCTGAAGCTGAAAAAATAAGCAAGCAGTCAGCTTACATGACACAGACAGGAAAAACTCCTTGGCTGGGCAGCCGGTCTGCATACAGAATGAGAAGAATAGAGCTTAGCATGCAATGTTCTAGGCTCGCCAAGCCTTGGAGCCAGAAATAAAGGCTAATTTGCAATAAGGCTTTGCACACTTTGCTTGTACTGCATTGGCCTAGATTACTACTGTTGACACTGAAATGCAATACTGATGATATTATTTCAAAAAGTCCAACACATGGCGTTTTACTTCTTTATATATAATAATGCCCCCAAGATACAAAACTCTATAATTCAAAAAGCTAACCTCTAACTTTCTTCAGCTGCAGAAAGTTGAAAATCACTTTGAAACAAGCAGGACTAACGGTGAAGACTTCCACTTCTTTGTTGTGCGTCTGTCAACGCTCCCAAGCTAGTAAGTAACTTGCTTGTTGTATCTCGGTGGCAATGGGCAAACAGAAGAAGAATCCAGTAAACTACATTAATGATCTTCACGGAGAAGATGCACAGCAGGAAGACTGCACTTCCTGTTTCGCCATCAGTTGCATAAAAAAAAAATACTAACTCTCGACCGCTCCCTTTTTTGTTTTTCTGGTCAGTCTCTTGGAATATTACAGTGTCTTGCAAGGTCATTTGCTTCTTTACATTATATGCCATGCTGCCATCAGTGAGTCTTCATGTAAGTAAGTAAATATTATGTAAAGTTGTAAAAGTGAACAGTGTACCAATGTAACAGAGTCAGTTATACAGCAGTAATGTGTAGTATTATAATTACACAAAATCTGTGTGAATAGTTGTAGCCTGACATGTTAGCCCTCCAGGGTCAATATGTGGATTGTCTGAGACTCAGTTTCTGTATCCCTATGTTCACTCCAGTGGGGTCCCCACTATGTTGTAGCTATTCCACAGGAGAGGAAGGCGACATCACGAACAGAGAAATTTCCATGTGTTAGCTGCAATTTTTTTGCTCAAGTGCAAAGTTTTTCTTTTTTCTTTTATATTACAAGAGTTCAATTGCCAGCTTAAACTTATTGTGCAGTATGCCTCTTGTCAGAATAAACGGAGATTGCCTTCAATGATACCCTGGCCTCTTCATCAGAAACACAACGCACACAATGCTAGGCACTAACCGGTTACACCAAGCCACTGAGAGGCACACAGTTAGATCTAAACAAAAAGCATGACAGGTTTTTTTATTTGTAGACACCAGAAAAATGGGATAGAGATGAATGAAAGAAATTGGTTTAAATGTAATAATGAGACGGATCTTAACCCATGCTGCCACGGCTGCTGAGGCTATTAGCGTTACAAATTCAAGGGACATTAAACTGACAGAGTTCAGGGCTTCAGCAGAAAACAAAACCAATAAGACACTGCTCTATTTTTTTGATTGAATCCAAGGCCGAACACACAGGGAGAGCTCTGTGGAGAAACTACCAGCGTCCAGTCACTGACTCACAGACGGGTCTAAGCAGAAAACGTGGCTGCACTCATGTTTTTTCTCTGAGATTTCCAAACCAAACTGTCAAAGGAACCAAATGAACCTCCCACTGACCACAAGCTGAGATCATAGACTTGTAGTCAAAAGTGCAAAATCCAATCACTGTGACATAAACTTTAACTGTCACAGTTGCTTATAAGGGCCCGGAGAGTATTTTCTTATTGGTACTTCTTGGTTGTCTGCCCCAGTTGTGTGATTCCATAGTTCCATTTTAATATTTTTATTGGGTGTGTGTGGGACATATTTTCACTTAGGTCCAGGTGTTTGGCAGCTTAACCTCAACTGTCCAGTCCAGGCTTTTCCCAAGAACATGACAGACCTCTGAGGTGTTTATTTAACTTCACCCCATTAACTGGCACAGATTGACAAGCTTTGGAGTTTCTGGGAGGAGATGGGAGGAGAAGGAGGTCAGGGGAGGTAAGTGGGGAGTGTAGATGTCTACATTAGTTCTTTCACTCTATGATTACTTAGCTCTGCATATTAGCTCTCTGAAAGTCCCTGCAGACTATAGACATGACCAAGAAAAAATATTTTCATATGGGCTTAACTGATAGATGTCACACATTTGGTTTGAAACTGCCAAGAGACAGTTACACTGTAAAGGCCCCCTGACACCAGCATGAACAGCGATCAGCTATAGATTATTGGCTGTGTTGCACTGTCCAGGTAAATAAAACTCTGCTGCTTTCCACAGAGGAGAAATGGTTGGCAGACAGTTCAGACACGGATCAGATGGAAGTCTTTTGAATAAAATGTGGGAACTTATTTTTTCTGTTAGCAACTGAGCTAACAAGTTTGAAAACTGAAAGCAAGCTGGATACATTTGCAGACATCAAAAGTCAGACAGGAGAAGGCACATGAGCAGTCAGATAATAACTTTGAGGAATTTTGTCCAACTCAGCTTGCCATACTTCTGTGTGTGCAATTTTCCTCGAAAATTATATTTATTTATTGTTTTAATAAAAGGTCAATATTAATATAGGAGTCAGGAGGCGGATTGTACTTTATTTTACTTCTGTAATTAAATTGTTGGTGATATTGGAGGAGAAAAATGTTGTTGAAAAGATAACAACAGTGCACTCTTTCACACCAAACCAGAATGATCACCTGGTTGACTGGCCTGTTGGCAAGATTTGACCCGGGGGGCTTTTTGTTTGTGTGCATGTGCAAGGGGGGTGCAGGGACATGGCCTAAAGAGTGAACACTGCATCCTGACATGAGTCTTTGTCCTTCTAACTGATGGATGGGTTCACGGCCCGAGTTTTAGAGTGGACACACACTCACACCTCACTCCTGTTTACCACCTCTAGGCAACGTCCACAGCCATCTGCACTCTTGTTTGATAAAACTTCAGCAGCCGACGGAGACGCCTGCTCACACGAATCCATACTCCTGCAGTGACCTCCAAAATGTTGAGCTGGTGGTGGTGAAGCACTTGAGTCAGCCCGGTCTCTCCGTCCAGTCTCTGTCAGTCCTCTGTCAGCCGCCATCCATCACAGCCCAGCTATTTGGGTTCACCTGCAGCCAACTGGGCCAAGACAAGAGGGCTTGTCAGTCTGTCAGTCACTGAGTAATGACACCAGGCCTTGGTGACCTCCAGCTCTCGCCAACAAAGCACAGGCTGCCTGCAGTAGAGTGGAGTAGAGTAAAATTAACTGGACTGCACCAGAAGTGAAAGGCATGAACATGCAGTTCTTCAGGCACAGGAACATGTGTAGCAGCAGAGAAGTGTCGATGGTGAAGGGCAAAGTTTGAAGGTTTCTATTTTTGAGTGCACCAGAGTGGAGGAGATGACCAGACACGCTGAATGAAAAATGCAAGAGAGGCCCAGGTAATTATTCTAATTCCACTTTAGAGAGAGATAGAGAGGCAGCAAAGGGGAAATTAAAAATTTCATCATTAGGTTTTACTCTGATCAATAAACTGCGTATAATTAAACAGTGACTCCAGCTGAAATAGGACCATATATACCCCCAGCCCCTTCCTTTGTGCTTGGCAATAAGCCTAAGAACTGAACCCGCCCTATCTCTTCCCCTGGTGGGTCTGATGCCGGCATCCACAGACTCAGGCTCATCCTGCATGGAAAAATGATCAGCCATGGAGCTGAACGCTGCTGGCCTCATAAATAAGACAGAAGCAACGGTTGAGAGGGCGT
The DNA here is from genome assembly GCF_002260705.1 of Seriola dumerili. NCBI lineage: Eukaryota > Metazoa > Chordata > Actinopteri > Carangiformes > Carangidae > Seriola > Seriola dumerili. The sequence continues at coordinate 9,312,802 of NW_019174272.1, read as the reverse complement.
CCTGACACGAGGTATCTGACTGTCCAGCTCCCTCGATCCAACCGCAGGGGTGTAAATCAGACGTCTGCTGATCTGGGGACAACTGGCCTGAAGGGGAGAGGAAGGAGAGCAGAGGTCCTGGGAGGTTGTCTTCTGCTCTTTAGCTTCCTTCTCCCCGGGGAAGGAGTTTCTGAACATGCATGTTCTTTGTCTGCCACCCAACATCAGATTAGTACAGGTGGTCATTTACACCATGGGGGTTGCTGTGTAAAACCACGGTCCTCTGCTGCTGGCAACTGAGCAGCACCAGAGGCCAAGCTGGCGGTTTGAAAGAGAGGGCAGCCAGTGCTTATCTGCAGGGAACAGAGACTGACAAACACTACTGCCAGGGGCTAGCTAGAGGAATTCTCGTTCCCCACTCAGCACACATGCAGATGAAGTACAAAATCCTATAGTTTCTAAAGACTCCCTGTACCCTCTGCCTTGCTTGGCTACCATCTTTCCCCTCATTTATCTCTCCCCTGGCTATCATCAACAACCACACACTGAGAGTTTATATTGTTCCACTTCAGGTGCACTGAATTTAATCCAAACAACAGGTCCACTAGAAGTTACACATCAGCTTTGACAGTTTGGAGGTCAGCACAGATATCTTTGGATTGAAGTTGAGAATACTTTGAGCTGCACATTGCTTAAATCTGACCATTTTTATGCCAAGAAATTCACAAAAGTGTATTTATTCAGTGATTTTCCCATATCTTTATGGGCTGCAGTGTGGAAGAGATTGGTTAGCTAACACTATTGTTTGAAATCTTTACTTCTACTTCTGTGACTTCTAAAATTATTCATAGTATCGATCAAACCTGCAATAGCTAATCTTTTGGCAACTTGGGGGCAACAGAAACGGCTGCAAATACAACACTATTCTCGCTCTTGAGTTGATATGGCGAACATGTTAGCAAACAGTTGAATATTTTTTTTACATCTAGCATACATGGAGCAACATTATCATTCATCTGGAGTCATTTTTCAGATGAATGTTAAACCATATTTCACTGTTTTTGGCCTCCACCAACTCCTGAGAGAAATATGTGGCTCATTACCTCCTAAATGTTCCACTATGTTCACAAGGTAGTTGCTAACTTTGTCATACTGTGGCCAGCTGCCTGCAGCTGTGCCTGAAATGCATGCTAACAAGAGTGGTGAGAGTGCACCAACACAGTGAGGTTAAAGGCCGTAAAACCAAAACAGTGAGTTTGAAGATGCTAAATGCTCCACGGAGCTGAGAGGAACTGCAGAGTTTACTGTGCTCGTTGTTGTGAGTCACTCCTTCTATATACAAGGAGCCATGTGATCCACTGTTAGTGATATAAAAATATTCATTGTAAACACAACATCAGTAATCATATACATTCATTTATAATTTGCATTCTTGTTTGAAGGCTGATCTGGTTATCAAATCAAACGATATTAAGTGATTAATGCAACACAATTAATGCATTAGTATTATCAGTGACTTATCAAACTGATAGCTGACTGGCTAATAAAAGATCCTATCTATCATACATTAACTGCCTCTTATCTAGTATTAGATTAAAGGCCTCAGCCTAACTCCACCTCACACGACAGTAAAACAGACATTAAAAGGAAAAAGACCCTTGTGTAACTGAAGGTTCACAAACCCATTCCAACCACAATACCCATAAGTGGATCTGCTCTCATTAAGAATGTCAGCTGAAAAAAAAAAAAAAAAAAAAAACTGAAATGAAAATGAACTCTAACAGCTGCATTGTAATATATCTCATTTTACTGCTGAGCTTTTAGTCTTAGGCCATTAGCAAAGCATCTGGTATGGCGTGTCCTGGTGATAGCCCAGCTCAGCAAGCATTAAATCAAGATGTATTACATTGCAGCTTATACATGACATTTATACATTACGTTTTAGGTATCTAGCTGACACTGGTATAACTTTAAATTATTAAATCAATAATGTTACAAGCAAAGACTAGTGAGGAGTGTAAGAGTGAAAGCATCAGCAACAAACTCTGGCGTCTCTGTTTTGTTTAGTTTCTACAGGTTTCTCCTTTTACACCTGCATCTTACACAGATTAGCTCTGCAGTTTGCTTGAGCTTTCCAAGCTGAAATACTGTAAGCCACACACCATAAAGCAGTGCAGGACGGTTCATTGTGAATTCAAAGTTGGCAGATTGGGAAGAGAAGAATTTGAGAATCTTTGGCCGGAGCCGCATCTATGGGCCAACATGGAGTCGACCCCGAGGAAACAAAAGCAACATGATTCCAGAATTTACTGGCTCAGGGTTAACAAGGTCTAGTTGTTAGGCAAACAGCCCGTCCCTGGGATGCAGTAAATAATGCTAAGCGCCACGGTGCGAGGCCACAGGGTCTCTGTATGTACAGTATGTTTGCATCTGGCCAGTAAGTATTTTCATGCATCTGGGTGGGTGTGCGTGTGTGGGCGTTTGGGTGAGAGGGCCTCAGCCAGAATGAGATTGATTTGCTGGATGAACATGGAGCAGTTTATTTTTCTTTTTGCATATCACTTTTAGACTCTGCTTTTCTACCTCCAGGTCAAACTGCGAAAGTTTATCTCTACAATGTTTTGCAGGGTACAGCAGTCACCATGGTGATTTGAATGATGGTTAGACTGATCGATTGGCAAAATGAGTCCTGCTTTTAAATGCAATTCTCAAGGACCTAGTGTGATCTTTTTGATGAAAATAAAACTCGAAAAATGAAATTGCAAACTGTAAACTTAAGAGATGGTTCGCAGTTGGCTCAAAAAATATCAACAGATTGAGTCCAAACATTTTGCTATCACTAGTAAAACCCATCTTGATCGAAACATTATTTAAACCCACAATGCCGTGGGTCGTCTGAGTCACGCAGGTGCTGTTTTTGTGTGGTTTTGATGATGGCTACTGTGAAAATTGAAGATTCTGTTTATCGCTCCACTTCTCTTGTCCGTGTGTCGATGGAGCAATCAGAAAACCACTTTGGGGCGGGGGGGTGGGTGGGGGGGTGAAGTGGTGTTGTCGAACAACAGAGACAAAGAGAGATGCAGAAAGACAGACTCTCACCTAAGTATCTTATTATCTGATAGGAATCTGCGTGGCCAGATTCAATTGAGGCGCCCTTCGCAATGTCTCCGACTTAATCACAGCGAAATTTTGTACGGACACTCATGGTCACCCAGCGGATGAATTCTGCTGACTTTAATGATCCTTTGATTCTTCTTCTTGTGCCACGCAACAAATTGAAATGAATTAACATGAGATTTGATGCAGATATCCAGGTGTCCATCGGATGAATCCTGGATCTGACAATGATCACTTGATGTTTCCTGTAGAGCCACCAGCGAGTCAAAGTTTATATCTCTGCTGTGAAATATCTCAACACGTACCTGATCGATCAGCATAAGAATTTTTAGAAACCAGACAAAGTTTCCTACTGACTTTGGAGATCCCTTGAATTTTCCTCAGGTTGCACCATGAGGTTTACATATGTGGTTATGAGTGAAAAGTCTAAACAACAATTTGATGGATCGGCACGAAATGTTGTACAGAAGTTCATCACATCTGGATCTGGATATGCTAGCAGAACGCAGCGGGAAAGGAATTCAATCGGATCAGCAAGACCATATTTGCAGGTGGTCAGACTCGCATCGTGATTTAATGAGGAAGTCGAAAGGTCACCTGGCTCCAATTGACAGCATAAGCAAGCCTGACAAACACTGCAAGCAGCAGCAGTAGCCGGGAAAAGTGATTAAGACATGAGTGATGTCTATTCTTGACCTGGGATCTATCTGTTGACAAGGCTTGAGATCTGATCAGTCGTAATAACCAGAACACTTGTTAATACCAAGTGTAAATGTAGAGATGTCTTTATCCAGATAAGGTATCAAGACACACATCACATCTTGATGATAATAATAGTATATAGGTGTAAACGTCTTGGACGAATGGAGAACAACAACATCTGAAACTTATTGGAATCCATCTCTCTCCCTACCCACAGTGTTAGTGAATCACCCTGGGAGTCTCTGTGCCCCTTTATTTCCATCATCAGAGTCAGACCTTTGTATTTTGTCAGCGTCCTCCAATGAGACACACAAGTCTCTGAATAGTGACCTGCTGTCCATCCCGCAGACCTCTAGATGACCTGTTACTGACCACTACCAATCACCACACACACACACCCCACATACACCCCACCACCTCCACCCCGGCCCATCACCTGGCCCACTCATGCATGGGACAGTTGGGGTCGACTGCCAGGCCAATAAATCTGACCAGAAAGAGGAGACCTGCTCACCCCTGTTTACTTTAAAGAGCCGTCTCCAACTTTCAGTCGCTCTCTCTCTCTCTCTCTCTCTCTCTCTCTCTTCCAATTGATTCATAGCCCAGGGCATGAAGGTTGATAGCAGCCTGACTGAACAATGAGCACCTGTGTGTGAGCTTGCGTGCGTGCATGTGCCTAACCATCCAGTAAGAATGACCTTCCCACCCCTGATGCCTCCAGTGACTGTTGGAGAATTCACTGACAGTTGTTCTGCCGCTGGAGCATCCACATGAGTCTGTTCTGGTACAGAGAGAAACCTCACAACTGCTCTCCGCTCGCATTAACATGCCCCCTGTCTGTGTACAGACATCAAAAATACATACTCCCCTCAGATGTACTGAAACCAGCTCCAAAAGCTCATCAGAAAAGGTTTGGGTACATGATTAATAAACAGACGTATCCTGAGAAAAGTTGATTAAATACATGTGGATACAAGAAAGCTAATCTGTTTACCATCAAATTCTTTCTTTTCCAAGCCTTTCCTTGATGAAATAATTCATGTACATCTGTTGCAGGAGAAACACAGTAGGGGAAAAGTGAGACAAATGCAACAAGAAGTATAAAACTAAAACCAGGATGTCAGGGAGGGCATCCTTTCAAATCTAATCCCAATCAGAATAAAAGTTTCATGCTAAAACACATTTTAACGTGAAGTGAACCGGGGTCAGCTGAGGGGCAGAAACAGCTTCCAGCTACTCTCTGCCACAGCAGATCAGCCAAAGCAATCCAACGCTGAATAAACAGCCTCTGTTCGGGACATTAACAACAAAAATTTATTCTGTTGAACCAAACCCATCCAGATAATCGATGAACAACATGATGGCCTCTTTAAAAGTAAGGCACCTCATTAAAAATGAATGTAAGTAATTTATTCACTCACCTGAAGCTAATGGCAGAGTCTGGTATACACACACTCACTGACCTGTGTGAGCAACTTAAACATCTTTTCAACACACATCAGACTTCCCTCATCCACTGAAGCTGGAAAGATCCTGATCATCATCCATTCTGTGAACTTTTTGGGAAACGGCAGCATGACAACGACGGAGAAGGTTTTTTTTCTAAAAAAGCTTTTTCACAGACGACATTTTGACATTTCACAGCAGGAGAAGCACGAGTGTGAATAATAAAATAAATGACGGCTGAATTCCTTTTAGCTGCTTCAGTTTCGGGGCGCTGTCTTGTTCACGGTGACACACCTGAAAAGAAGAAAGCCGTCATTAATGTAATGAGTAACATTTAGGTGCTTATCTCTCTACGACGAGTCAGAACGTCTGCTGCTGTGAAAAGGCCCATTACAGTCATCTTTTGTAATTGCCACATCAAACACGAATGTATTGGCCTGAATATCACACAGCCATGATTATGTCAGGCTCTTTTCAGCAATGACAATGAGTTTCTCGGGGTGTTCAGACTCTTTCTCATGCTCCCCATCATGACACTCAGTGACAGCAGTGTTTTTCAAATGATTCAGTTTTCTACCTAAATACGTCGGGAGACAAAAAAAAACTTTCAACTTGTTTTCACTCAACAGGAATTTATTTTATTTTCTCCTTGACAGCAAAACACTTTCACTATAAAGGGACTTGAACACACTTAGTAGCCTAGCAACCGTGTTGCCAGATTGGGTAGTTGTGATAATTCGGGCTCCATCTTGTACCTTAAGTGTGGCTTCCACCCACGAGAAATTTGACTAAATTCCAGAGGTGTTTTTAATCTGTAAGGGGGAGAGATGTGAGACGAAGATACAGTGGGAGGTGAAAGAGACAGGTGCATGCAGGTTCTCTAAAACTAACAGGAAGTTATGGTGTTAAGTCCACTTATTAACTCAATCAACAGTTATAACAGCAGCAGTGGCAGTAGTTTAAAGAGGCTGTTCATTGCCACAATTTGTGTCAAAATTCAGTCTGAACACAGTATTTTTAGATTCAGGGTGACTTACACTTTTCCTGAGATATCATTATATCATTATGTCCTTTAACCTGAGAATCATCATGTTTTACTTTGCTCAGTATCACAGTAATTCATTAATTGCTTGTCACTACTTCCAATTCTACATATCAAACAGTACTAAAGCTATTTCAGCTTACATCTTCATTTCCCAAAACGAAAACAAATATAAGCTAAAAAAAAAAAAAGCTGAATCCATGGAAACATCATACGTCCCGTATCATACAAGTGAAGACTTTTAACATTTAATATATATATATATATATATATATATATATACACTGTTGCTCATGAAGTTGGAATACATTTGTTTTTACCTCTTTCCATGAAATGATTGTGACAATGTGATTTTTTCTTGACAGATAAAGTGTATATCTTCTCACAACTTTAGTAGTCAATCTCTTCCAAAGTGATTTCTGAATTTAAATAGGAATAAACATATATATATATATAATATTTAGAATTTTTATGTTCACAATATTAACCACTGCTGTAGGTAGTCCTTTAAGCCCATTCCACAGGAGAACTTTTTATGACATTATTTAAAGATAATCAAGAAATATGGTCGTTAACATAGTTACAAGCCATTAAATTAACAGCTTGTAATCAACTCAACTCTTTCCATAAATGTGCACTTGGAGAGACCTTGACAGGTTCTGTTCTGTGGTGCTGAGTTCATGAATTTATTTTTTTATTTACTTGTTTATATTTTATTATACAAAACATAGCTGCAGAAACCTGTCAGTTTAATGTTAAATCAGAAAATGCTTGTTTGGCTCACATTACAAATGCACCATATTGTCTGTAGGTATGAGGATGTGCTGGTTTCCTCAGTGTTGTGCATAATAATAACATGTAGTTTACATACAACATTTCAGAAAATAAAATAAAATAAATTAAGATATATTTCAGCTCATGTGATTATCAATATCTTATATCAGGCCTATCCATACTATTTTTCTGCAAATGAAAAAAATATTCTCTATACTTAATAGCACCCTTCCACATTCATTCAGCTCTTCTTCTCTCTCCTAGTCGTGCGTGTGTTGACGAGCAGCTGACCCTCCTCTCTGTTACTGTCATCACCCTCTCTAATGTCAGGCCCTTCGCTGTGCTAAACGAGCCATTTCACCACCATATCAGGGGCCCCGCGCCACCGACTCGGATGCCCGATGCTTTCAACTCCGACACACCTGTGTGTCCCACAACATCACAGCCATTTCCCCTGTGCTCTGACAAATGAGGACACGCACACACACACACACACACACACACACACACACACACACACACACACTACATGCACACACACACTCTCCCTGAGACAAATGGTGACTCTTCTCTTTCTCTGGGAGGGGATGTTGTTGCTGATGAAGGATGGAGCTTGTCTCATCAGTACGGTCAGAGGTAGACATGCTTTGGTTTTTCATTAGTCTGGTTTTCTGTGGTCTCAACACCGTTGTTGCTAAACAGATGTTGTCACAGATAAAATTCAAGTGAAATCAATCACTTGAATTAATGCAAGTCAATTCAAAAACAGGATGCACATGGTTCTCACAAAAACAACTTAATTAACAGGATTATTTATTTGTTGTGTCGTTAAACAGTTGTTCTTATCTCATCTCTCCTCTCTAACTTTTTCTGTTGAATTGAATGTGTTATTCAATCAGTCATTTACTACCTGAGGGTCTTGACCCACCGAGGGGACCACAGTAATAATGAGACAGTATCTTTTCAGCAAAGGCCCCAAAACAACATGTTTATGCTCAAGTGACTAAACCCTCTGCTCGCCGTAGCAAAGGAAAGAGTCAGGTGATGCATAGCGACAAACTGAGCGCATGGATGAGGTCAGGGCTTTAACATGGGACACAGTGTTTGAAACAGTGTTGTATCTTTTAACCATGACTCTTCTGCAACCTTAAAGATGTGTTTATTATTGTAACCATGACAACAAAGGTCCTCTAACCTTAACAGTTACTTATTTTAAACCAAACTATGATCTTTCCCTAAACCTAGGAAGGTGTTTTTGGTGCCTGTGCCCAACCAAGCCTTTACCATAGCACTGTCACATCATGAAAACTTACTTACTTTTTTTAACACTTCATCCGTGGCTCCTGCTGCTGTAGGGACTCTATTCCAGGAAACACTAGTTGAAGTTAATAATAATAGATTGTCCTCAACAATCCTTCAGATTGGGAACCGCTATACAAGAAAATTGATGGCCTCCCTAATAGAACATGTGGAAGTGTTTCAGTGTCAGTGCAACTATTTGTGTGAATCACTCTTTTTTTTCTTGTAAAATTCACAACAATGTGAAAGTGATTTTTGTTTTTTTGGGGTTTTTTTTTTCCAAAGTTCTTGGTTTGTGTATTAAATAACTCCTACTAGCTGCTGCTCTATAAAGGTCACGACTTTGCTTAGATTCTGTGATGCACCATAACCTGCTGAAAACCTAATGTTCTCCCTTCAGACACACTCCCTCTGAGTCTCTAAGTGTCTAATACATATTTTACCAGCTTTAATTCAACCCACTGAATATCACCATCCTGGATTAATCCATGAAGGAAGGTCAACCAGAGTATGGATATTTTGACATTTAAGAATAAAAAAGCATTTTCCTCCACTCACACATGCACACAAACACACACACACACACACACACACACACTCAGTCTTTGAGGCTTTTTACGTGGGTTAAATGTAACTTCAGAAAGGCCAGGGTGCGCAGGCCTCCCAGTCTCCAGTTCAGCCCACATCATTCTCCATGCATCATTACCGCTTCAGGAACCTCGAGCCAACAAACTGCTCAGTGGCACTGCTCTTATTTAAAGGAAAGAGGGGAAATGGAAAAACACACACACACACACAGAAATGCTCAAACTGCCAACACACACACACTTGCACATTAAAAAACGATAACACACTTCAACTTTCTGCATCAAAAATACTCACAAGCGTGGACAAGAATGCTCAAGCACCCTTAGTAAACACACACACACACACACACACACACACACACACACATACACTCTTCATTAAATTCCAAATGGACCAAATTTAGATCTGAGAGCTGTAATTAATAGTTGGAATATACACTCAAAGCTATTAAAGTCACCCCTCAGGACTTTTCACTGCAGAGGAACTTTCAAATAATTAAAACCAGTAATCAGATACATGCACAAGTGGCTAGTGTGTGTCTAAAGATAGATGTGTGCTTCTTGTTTTCCCTCATCCCAAGACAATATTCGTCCCTGCACAGGAAAAGGAAATGAAGAATAAATAAAAGAAGACATTGGCAGCGGTGGAATAATTATACGCCACTCTATCCAATCTACATAAATAAACACTCACAATGCAAGAGAGAAAGAGAACGCTTACGGTTATGGTTAAAATCATTTTTCAGGCCGCAGCCCACCACGTTTTGAAGCGTGTTTATGGCTGCGAGCGTGTTTTACATTGTGGATGAAATATTTGGTTTAGTTTGGCCACGCCACGGCCAGTGACTCACGGTGCAGGATTGATGCAGAGTGTGTATCCTAGTGTGACATTAACCATTCATCTCTGACCTACAGCACGGCAACACCAGGAACTCAACAAGCTTTCCCTACAGCATTATTGGATGATCTACTTTTATGTGCTTTATGGACCTGTTCTGACCTGCCATCTGATAATTGTCCTAAAAGATATGACCCTGCAGGCGTGACTGAGTTTGAAGGGGTCCTCACTGGATGCTGACCTTGCATCACTCAGATTTGAACATATGATCAACAACCACTGTAAAACAAACATATAACAAGGACAACACATCATTCACATTGCAAAATATTCATGTTTCAAAATATTAGTGTTAGAGTGGTGCAAAGTCATGGTGGCACAATCAACAATTAAGTCACGGGAGAGTAAGAATTCTCAATTTATGAAAAACTAAATGAGCATCAAGTTGCTCGCTGGTTGTTTCCTTAAGCTTCGATTTGTGGTTTTTCATTAAGGGGATACAGAATAGCTCTGGAGATTACACATGTAGCTGCTGTTGCTATGCCAATGTTCGAATTATGGGGGAGCTGGGGGCGGGGTTTTGCTCCCATAACAGAAACAATTATCTCATTTGTAATGCAGCAATAAATGATAGCCTTGAAAGAAATAATTAAAGTCAAATTTAACCAATGTCAGGTTATGAGTACTTTTATCACTGAGCTGTGCGCTACTGCAACCATGGAAAGACCATGTGGAGTTGCAAGAACTGTGATTGGTCACTTTCAACTTGAGCTGCTTCTGTTGCCCCATGGCAATAGATTGAGACTGTTCAGAGTGAAGACAACACTTATTAATCTTTTTTGTTGTAACAGCACAAATGTAGCAAATATATTTCCACTGCAAAGCCTCTGCTCGCCACAGTCACCAGTGGTGGTGTGGTTCAGGAGGTAGAGCAGGTACATACACTAAATCGAGAAGTCGGCGGTTCCGTTCCCAGCTCTTACCGTCCGCATGAAAAGTGCACTTGGGCAAAATACTGATGTTACAAGGTGCATTAATATATGCGTGTGGTGGAAAAAGCACTCTATGAATGTGTGTGTGTGAATATGGCTTGTACTGTAAAGTGCTTTGAGTGATGGATAAGACAAGAAAAGAGCAGTCCATTTACTAAATCACACCGAGTGAAAATTGACTGTAACCCCAACTTCAATCTAAAAACAAACCTGAAACTGATTCTGGTACAAAGTTTTTGTTCTCCTTGTCTTTGCACATATGTCTAAGTCAGGTAGACGGGAGAGGAACTGCCTGTGGGTGGGTGGGTGGGTGTGATTGTCTACTGAGTCAGCTCTGTTACAGACAGGCATATGCAACCTCAACAAGGATTTTTAGTGTGTAAATAGGATGAAATGGCAACAGCACAGCAACACCAGCTTCAAGACACAATCTCCATGTTCTGCTTGTGGATGCATTCTGCACCTTGGGCATGAAAAATGAGCTTTTCACGACTTTTTACGCAAAAGCTGAAAATAAACACATGCAAAAATGAAACAAGTTGAACTTAAGTTGAGGTCTCTCTGTGTAAAATGAATTAATTTTTCAATAAACATGCCTCAAACAAATTGCTTAATATCCGTTACATCAGATTATGGGAACACTAACAACACTAATTTCTGTCTAAGTCAAGCAGCTCTGCTAAACAAACCGTAGAAATCCAGAAAGTCTAGCTACAAAGTCAGGGCTAGCTGTTTGCTGCTAGCACCATATGTCCTGTTTATCTGATAGGAAGCTATGAGTCACAGTCCTTGTTCACAGCTGTTATCTGTTTGCCTGATCGAGACACTTGTTGCCCTTAGCTGTTTACACTTCTTCTGCAAAGGCCGCTGCTCCAGCTCCAAAGATCAGTGGGGGATTCTGAGCTCCCCCGGACTTAACAGGACCTTGATCAGATATCACACCAACAAACATCCACGCACACACATTTACTCACACACGCAAAACATGCCAGCAGCCCTGCATACGGATATGTGTGCACGTAGGGACTCAAATACAAAAGCACATACAGAATGAAAAACTGATGCATGTGCAAAACACACATGTGCAGACCGTGTTCTCAGACACAAATCTATGTGCACACAGAGTCAGACACAAGCTAGCAGGGGTCCAGATCAGCACCCGCATGCATCGGTTGACTTAAAAAGCAGGACTAGTTTGGCTCGGTGGTTCATTGGCCGCCGAGCTCCATCAGCCCCTCCATCAGTCTGTCCATCTGTCTGTTCGTCCGTCTGTCAGAGCTGAGATGAAACGCTCTGGGTGCCTGTCCTGAGATCAGCTGACAGACTGAACAGGCTTCACTCCACCGCGACGCGACAATATCGAAAGCACCACTACATGTAATACAGCTGTTCCACAACATAAGTCTGGGTCACACTTAACGTCTAATAATTTCTAATGTGTTTGTGTTGGAAATTGTGTGTGTAGAGATCCACACAGCAAACGCTTGATTCAAATACATGGAGATGAAGTTGATTAAATCTTTCAGTTGGAAATTTAGCATGAACATAAACTGGAATACTGACTTACTGAGTTTATATTACAAAAGATTAAATGGGGATAGTAAAATATGGGGCAAAATAGTACTGGATTTGGTTTACAAGTGCTACTGCATGTCACTGTCATAAATTAAACTGAATGAATCTAACACAAACTGACATTTTTACTTTTTGTTCCATCGCAACAATAAGAAGCAGCAATGACAGATTCTCTTACTTAAAGTTAATGAATGAACTTCTGAGATTAATACATACAGTGCTTTAAGCTGCATGACAATTCTTATAATAATGAACAAATTATTAAATGAAAGGAGAGTTATGGGAGAATCATGAGATAATGTATCATAATGAGATATGATGAGGCATATCTGTAATTTTTTCTTATTCATAGACCATTTTTCATTATCTCCATTATGGATTAATAATTGTAATTATGCGAAGAAAACTCCATCCCAAGAAAAAATCTGATTTATGAATTATGTTGTTTTTCTTTCTTTTCTTTTCTTGTTAATCATTAATTTTTTGTTTTTTTGTTTTTCAGTTTCTGGATTTGATTCATATTAAACAATGAAGATAATCTTTTGATAAAGAATGTTTGTGTCACAACTGACAGACATACAACCAGTGATGTGGGGTCACAAGTAGACATTTCTTCTTTAAAAGGGGTCACAAGCCAAAGAAGTTGGGAACAACTGATCCCAGTGTGATGACAGTCCAGTGCAATGCAGTGGAAGACAAGGTACATTTATTTGTATAGCACATTATCACACAGAGGTCATTCAATGTGCTGACAGAAAAATAAAAGAAGCATAAAAATAGAAGTAAAAAGTGTAATAAGAAACCAGTGTAAAAACAGATTATAGCACAGATAACATCTAATTAAAGTGCAAGATTAAAAAGATTAAATTAAGCTTTTAGGTTCTTCTTAAAGCCAGTTAGATTAGATTAGAAAGCCAGCAGATTTGAATAGTGTAGTGCTGCACAAATCAGACACTATATAGTTATGCATCACAACAGATCACTGTTAAAACTGCTGGAAATTAAAGGCAACTGAATCCAAACTTCAGTGTGTTTAGAAAATCTTCTCTCTTTCATGTTTAAATGGTAAGAAATGCCTCAGAAAGACATGTTTTCACTAACTAGGTAATACCCATGTTCAATTGATCGTCACTCAAATCCTGGTGTTTCCCTCCCTGGCCAGAGGGGGGTGTAAGAGCCCCATGTGTCTCCCCTCTCTCTCTCTCTCCCCTGACTTGTCATCTGTGAAGGCTTATCACTCCACTATGTCTATGGTTCATGTGAAACACCCTCACTCATGACTATATAAGTATGAGTATTAGTGGTGATGGAAGCAGGTAGACTGGAGATGCCCTGCTGGTGAACCTCGACGTTTGATTGACACCAGCAGCCTGCCCGGCTAGTTTGAATTCCAGGCGGCTGTTCACTCTACTTCAGATCACTGCCTCACTCATTACTGCAGCAAACAGACAGATATTTGTTAATGAATCCATATGCTTCAGTAACCCTAGCTTCCTCCGAGGCACTGGGAGAGCACCCGCCTCTCCTCTGTGGCCTTTTCTACGACCGAGCAGGGGGTAAGGTGGAGGGGGGTCGGGGCAAAGGTCAAGGGCGGGGTCACAGGGTTTTAAGCTGCTAGGGTTCATCAGGCAGAGGTTATCTGGGACTAATGGACTGGTTAAAAGCAAAGAAATGCAACAATACTGAGGGTAACTGTAGAACTCAGCTCTAACAAGTTATACAGAGGGACAACACACACTTTGCATGTGTGTATGTACAAGAACAAACCAAATATATTCTATAGGTAGGTTATGAAAACCTTTTTATTTACTGAGTTTGACTGCTTTTTGTGTGTTTCATCATTGATAGTCATTTTAAATGATGCTACTTTGGCAGCAGATGTTTCCTGTCATTCAAATAAAGCAAATTTAAAAAAAAAAAATTAAATGAATTGAAAGACGGCAAGAGACTTAGTAGAACAGATGCCATTGACACTAAGCTCATTGTCGCTGTAATACAACTGTAATGAGTTTCATAATGAGATGTTTGCGTACTCTTAAGTAAATGAGGGGAAGGATTCATGTCTGATGCTGCATTGTGGTAAAAGATTAAGCAAAGTCCTGATACCATCTCAAAGCACGCAAACTGCATTGTATCACAAACTGCACTTGTATCACTGACTGATGGAAAGTGATCCTCAAAGACAGGCGCCTTTGATTCCAGCCTCTGAACTGAGGCGAGAATGTTGTCTAATAATAAGTCACTCTGTTATGCTGTTACAAGTATTTCAATCAGCAGGTGCCAGGTGAGTTTTTGTGGTGGGTGAATGTAATGGGATTACACAACTAGAGTGACATCTGATGAATGTGACCACAGTGAATGTGATAACTTTGTAGCCACGCTACCAGCATGGCTACAAAGTTATCAGTCAGTCAAACACTTTAGCGCAAAGTTAAATATTTCAGCAGTTTACAGACATTCATGGTCCCCAGAGGATGACTCCTCGTGGCTTTGGTGAGCAACTGACTTTTCCTGCATCATAAGCAAGTCATAATGTTCACTTGACCTTAGAAATATCTTAAAATGTCCTTGCATTGGCACTACATTTTGTACAGACCTCTGTTAACTGTCTCTCACCTAACTTTCCCTCTAGCACCAACATGAGGTGGATATTTGTGGTTTTGAATGAAATGTTTCCTCAAGCAACCAATAGATTCTAGATGAAATTGATATTTGTTGACAGCAGAGCTGCTAATATATACTGTAAGTCTGAAGACTTGTTATACTTTTAAGCAGGTTCCCAAACTTCTAAAACAAAGACCGATGATATAGAAGCTACAGAAAGTGTTGTTATCTCAACAATCAAAATAAAAGCACAATTTAGCCTTCTTAAATGGTGATTCATTGCTGTGATATGACACAATGCAATAAATGCCTTTTCAGTTTGTCTTTTTTTCATTCATCTTTAAAGCAGTAAAGAACAAACGTCTCCACAAACAGGAAGAGTCATTCTCTTCTCCTTTAAATACCAGTAATCAGTGTTAAACAGTGGCAACAAAACATCTGTGTTTAGAGGTGCTCAGAGGAATAGTTTATTTCAGATCCCATGTTCTGCATAATGAAGGTAACCTTTCCAACACTGGCTGGCACACAGCTTGGGAGAAGTGTACAGGAAAGGGCCTTGGTGGAGGATAAGGCCAGTCATAAAAGGCTACTGTGTGGGTGCTGAGAGACATATCAAACCCTTGTGCCACCAACAGGCGAACTATCAAACAATGTTTTTTTGTTTTTTTCAGTCAAAATGTCCTACAGTTTTCCTTAAGCTTTTCCTGGCTGTAAATCATGCTCACACTGACAGCATGTCCCAAACACACACTACACTTGACGCTTTGAATCTTTTGATCATTGGGCCAAATGAATTCATGTTCTAGCCCGCAGGGTGAAAAATAATAGGAAATGGCCCAGAGGCACAGTGGGCCACAGCTCACTGCATACCGATATGGTGTGTCTGTTTGCTGTGCATGTATTTGTGTGTATTTGTATACTTGTGTTGTGTGTATTTGTATGTGTGCTCATTGTGTTTCCATGTTTGTGTGATCCAGTCAAAGATACCTCACAGAGCTTAGAGGCAGATTCATTTCACATCTCTTCCTAAAATACCACAGCGTTTGCATAAAGCCCAACAAAGATGCTCAGCAATGAAAAATGAATATGGCCTGGCAGCAGAATACACTTCAGTGCTATCGCTGTGTAACGGCTCACAAACAACACAACTGCTCAGCTCAGTGAGCTAACACCCACACCAGTAAAACTGATGAGAGCAGATTTATGCTGCTTCAAGCTTCATAAACGAGCAGGTCTGGAGGCTGCAATGAAAAGGAAATCCATTTAAGACCAGACAGAACGAATGCAATACAATACAATGTGGTGATATGCCATAATACAATATGACAGCACAATGGACATTTAAATGATCCTTGTGCCATATGACATCCACAATTACACTTATATAGCTCAAAATGTAGTCAGCACACTGCCATATTCTATTAAAGCTGCTCTGAGAAGTCTCAGTAGAATACACACACCCACAATCATAATGAAAAAACTGCCCTCAGTCTCAAAATCTTTATTATATACTTTTTAGCAGCCATTTTAGCAGCATGGCTCTAGAGATGGGAATTGCCATATGATTTTCTCTTAGGTTTACATTTGTGGTTTCAAGTAAATTCTCTCAACAACATGGACACATTGCCATTGTTGCAGAAATACATCTTCCCCTTTCAGGATGAATAGTAAAATGTTTGGTGAACCCTTATCTTTTCAGCTGGTGACTATTGCTATTACTCTTGTTACTATTGTCGCTGGTGTTATTAGTTCATCTTTATTTGTTTGACCAGATACTTCTCATCAGACTTAGTTGTGCTTTGTATTTCATGACAATTAGCGCATTTTAGCATGCTAACACGTTAAACTAAGATAATGAAAATGACCGTCTTAGGTCATTTCTTTATACAGTGTTATCACTGTGAGCATGAGCATGCTGACTTATTAGGCTCAAAGCACGACTGTGCCACACAGCCTCACAGAGCTACTAGCATGGCTGTACACTTATAATACTCTGGTTTATGATCAAATGCCTACAAAACTAATAGCACTACACAGTAGCACTAACTCATTTAGTACAAAATAGCAAATGTTGGCATGCTAACATGCTAAACTAAGATAGTAAAAATATTAAAAATTGTCTTTTAAACATCTGCCCATTAGCATGCTGATATTATTACAGATGTAATTTGTTCATTTTAATGTGATCACGGTATGTTCATCACTGGTACTGAAGACTCAAATCACAATTTTGCAGTAAGTTTATTATTTCTGTTATGTTTTGATTATATACTGATACAGATATTTTTGGTTTGCAGCTGATGCGTATTCAGTCTTTATCAAGATTCCTCACTCAGTAGAAATGGATCATCATTTAGACTATCAAACATATTCGATAAAGGATGAGGATAAAAAAAGAAACATTTTCTTACAGGTTATTGTCAAAATCCCTCTAATGATGTCATTCTCTTTAATTAAGACTGATGGAAAATTAATCTACTATTCATTTATTGCACAATAAGTATATCCAAATAAAATTCTGCGTTATACTAATCCGAGATGGATTATGTTCATTAGCTGTTAGATTTTAATTAAAAGATAGAATCAGATTAGTATATCAATCT
The DNA here is from genome assembly GCF_002260705.1 of Seriola dumerili. Classification (NCBI taxonomy): domain Eukaryota; kingdom Metazoa; phylum Chordata; class Actinopteri; order Carangiformes; family Carangidae; genus Seriola; species Seriola dumerili. The sequence continues at coordinate 9,295,244 of NW_019174272.1, read as the reverse complement.
AAATTTACTAATGCAATCAGTTAATCTCCAGCCTTGGCTCTGTGAGTCTCACCCTCTTGGCAGGGCTGATTTGTCCTGTACGTTAGCAGAGGTATGAGAGAAGTTGGCCAGTTTGTCTTTGGTGCAGAGGGAAGGTGAGCCGGTGCTCTGAGGAGCAAAGCTCATCCATCCAGGTGGCTGCTGACAGGGCCAGATAAGCATCTCACCCTGGGCAAAAATAACACAGCGTCCCATTGAGACCTGATAATTACACGGGCTCACTGCCACACCGGGCCTGATGTATGGCCCCAGATAGCCATCTCACACCCACCTAGCTGCGGTACACACACGCACACATCCACAGACACACACACACACACAAACACTTGCACTTAACACACAGGTTGAATGAGCACATACACATATGCAGTGAGATGGCATATCACTTCTATTACAGATCTGGAAAATGCATCTCCAGCTAACTTTAGCTGTAACACAACAGAGAGGTATGATGTTTCACTTTACTGTGCACATTAGAGCAAGTGGTGAAAAATAAAGTTCAGAAGTGTTAAATTGTGTTGTGAGGCCGCAGGTGTACAAGACTCTTTCAACACGGACTTTCACAAGATAAGAAATATCACTGACACTTAGCGTGACGGGGAGATGTTGGCGTGCTATCTTTTCTTGTCACCAAACATGCCACTCGCTAACACTATACACTCAACAGCCTGTTCAAAGCCTTGTCCCAACAAATACCCCCTGGGCAAATATTATCAATAACAAGCATTAGCTAGCATAAAGATGAAGCATTTATCATTTTATTGAACCTTTCACTCTACTGCCTTAAGTTTAACTTTAACTTGACTTGGACAGCTATAGTCTAAACCAGTATTTATAAGCTTTGCTAGCAACTATGAATTTGCATTGATTTGTTGTCCACTTGGGGTCAGCACAAGCAAGCTCTAGCTAGTTGCTAACTTTGTCTGTCTGCTGTTTAAAGCGAAGAGGGTAATGCACTGCGGGTTCATCTGCAATTTTCATAGAAAACAGCAGCAAATTTCCTGCAAATGGCACTGATGAGAGCAGTGAGAAGCAAGACAATAAAATCAAAACAGTTCGCTCAAAGGTGCTTAAAGGAGAGGTGACTACATAGTCAGGATAATTCTCTGTGGGGGACTGACCCTTTCACATACTTTGTAGTCATTTGATCCATCATATTAACATAGTTATTAGCTTCAGGCTAACCTGCCTTAGATCTACGCAGTGATCTTGTGGTTTGGACAGGCTGAGTAAATTGAGTAAACATAACAATATTACTTTTTTGACCCCTCTGCCTCAGTTGTTTTTCATTAATTAAAAAATCCTGGAGAGTGATACAATTATACAAGTTTATATTTTCGGTCTACACCACAAAAATGATAAACCACCAAGAAGCAATCAACTGCAAGTTGTTAGCCTATGGATAGCTAATGTCATATGGGCTGGTGAGCCTTCACAGGCTAAACATAAATTGTGAGTGTATTAAGAGTTCCCTCCCCTGTAGTACTTTACATAATCCCCAGAGTGTGAAGTACAAGCATGGACTATTGTACAAGCTTGCAGGTGATCCATTCTTTTCTAAAGTTGCCATCCTTCATCTGATGGGCTGATGTGCTGACAGCAATGGCTAATATGGACCATTGTGTGTCACATGGGACGAACAACATCTGATATGACCACCTGGAGGCAAGTTCACAGAGAAGGGGGAGAGTTCTCAGCATGTCTGGCATCGTGTGCTCGTCCCCTGGGCACCAGCACCTATGATTTATGGTAGAAGACTGTACAGCTATCATGTAGCTTAGCTGGCCACTTCCTGATGTTAGCTACAGTCAGGACAGTGACTCAGAGACTGCATGTGTGAATGTGTGAAGAGGAGAGATAAAATCAACACATTCCACTTGCACAAACTCACCATTGAAGAATCCAGCTGATATGACGTCAATAGGTTTCCACTGATAGGCATCATCTCACTGTCAGTGTATCACAGATCTTTGTTATTTGTGCTGAATCGCAGCAACATTTTCCTTGTCTTACTTAATCTTGTTAATCACTTACCCTTAACATTAAATGCTTTTTCGAAATAAAGAACTGGGCATTTAATTGGAGCAGCAATTTCCACAATGGCCTCACAGATGAAGAAAAGAGCATTAACAGCAGCTGCAGAGACTCATCTTCATTAAAACAACATCAAAGTATTGATAAGTCATGCAGAATGTAAACTCTTGGGGTCTCTTTGCAAGCTGAGTTATGGCCAGACAGTGTGTAGGACAGCCTTGTGCAGCCTGGGGTTAACTGCATCAGGTTGAGGGAACATGTGCAGCAGTAGAGGCAAGCCATCAAAGCCTCCCAGCCACAGAAACAGGCTTCATTAATCTCAGCCTCAGTGACAGGACCATTGTAACCTTATAAATAGTCCAGGCCCATATCTGATACTCCTCAGTGACGGGTGGGGAGATGGAACAGAGATGTACAATACTGGGGTTTCTTGTAGGCGATATCAATCTATACAACTATGTAAGCGCACACACACACAGAAAGTAATATCCCCCCAGCTTTCTTTCACAACAAACCTTTTGCCACTTGCCACCCAGTGCCGATTGCAAAAGAAGAGAGGATGAGATTACCGTGGCTCAACCTGAACCCACAGGTTTGGTTTCGCAGCACATGTTCCTTAGTTCCTTAGTAGTTCACATGTTCCATGTTCCTTACACAACAGTTGTGTCTGTTAATGGCATGTTCAGAAAAGACATATCAGCTGTGGACTAATACACTGACAAATTGCCTCATTGTATGCAGAATCACAGGTGAATTTCTATGAGTGGAATATGTTTTATTTCAATTTTTTTTATTCATTTAGCACCAGATAATTGATGATGAGATGTCACTTTTGTTGATTAGATGTATATTTTGTACCAACAACAGTACAGGAGGTTGCTTGCAGCTGTAATCTGGCACCCACAGGTGTTAGATGAGCAGACAGTGAAAGCAGCCTGTCAATATGTTCACAGTGTAGGCAGTTTATATCCATATGTTCACTCTGGGATTTCAGCAGGTCTCATCAGCTACATCTTAGGCTTTGAGGCTTTGCCTTTCCATTTTTTCTCATTACTTTCACTCCATAGTCATGTTCCTCTTTACCTGACCAAACTTGACCAATTCGTGCAAGCAGCAAAAACATCCCTAAACAAAACTACAGCCATGCCAATGACTCAGTGAGTCTGCACGCTGAGAGCTAAATGCAAACATGATCACATTAACACTATTATGGGAACTATTTGTAAAATTGTTTTGCTATTGCTACATAGCTAATGTTAGCATTACAGCTGTTTACTTACCAGTCTAGAATGTTGTTAGTTCAGCATGAAACTTCATTCCTTTACTCACCAAGATAGTCTCCAGAAGTGGAAAGTAACGCCAATGTTAATTCTTGTCTCTGTCTCTGTGGCTAAAGCTCTTGTCAAGCAAAAACGAGCACCAACGGCTCCTGGCAAGAAATCTCATTTAGTGGCAGAGAAAACTCACAAACAAAATATTTGCTAATTAGCATCAAACTCATAGTAATATAAGATTTAATAATAATGATAAGACTTTATTTGTATATCACTTTTCAATACAAGAATTCAGGTGCTTCAACGCAGTCAATATAAAACATACAAACAAATCAAGGTATAATATAAATGGAATTAATTAGTACGGCTGAGGCTGATTGTAATGTCAATCAATTTGCAAGTCAGTATTGGACAAGTTGAAATTTTGACCCACTGGTGGTGCTTGAGGAAAAGTTTGGAGAGCACTAAAGTCTGTAGGATTCATCACAAACACAAATGTTTCTACCAAACTTTAAGGGAATCCATCCAATAACTGTCGAGACATTTCATTGTCCAAAAACGAAAAGTCCATTCATCCAAATATTGAGATATTTCAGTCTGGACCAAATGGTGGACAACCAACAGACAAACATTGACAAATTGAATTTCACACATGAGTGTTATTGATTCACACCAGAGTCAGAGAGACTTATTATGTACTGCAGCTTGAATCCAATTACATAATTTAATGTCATTTTAATGTGAAACATTATGACTAACACACACACACTTTTGTTTTAACTTTATTGACATCGAAAATGAATCCAAACTTTATTAATAGTTGTCACAGTGTTTCCTAAATGCTGAGCTAAATCCTCCTCAGCCTCCATTTTCCTGACGACAGCCACTGTTGTTACTGTTGCTTTATCTCCCGCTGTTATCATCTTGCAGTTTAACTGAGTGTAACAGACTTTCCTCCACTAAAGGTCCCTCTCCCGCTGTGTCCTCTGCTCTCACACAGCATAACATTTCTGGCTGATACACCTCAGCACATGGCTGCCAGTGGGGGAGGACATCCACACCACTGACCCGTGAACCTGTCAAACCAACCAATTCCCACCTGCCAAAGAACCTGCCCCCCTACTCCTACCTTAATTGCAAACAGGGATGGGATGTAGTGATGTAGCATTTAGTTGTCAGAAACTACATGTAAGTCAGTACAGGTGTCATCACAAAACAAGAGGTGAAACACTCCTGGTCATACAACCTCTGGCTTTTGGCCAACCTTTAGGTTAATCTTATTTTTGCCTAAACCTGAGCTGTTCTACCAAGGGTTGAAATAAAGTGTTAATTAGGGTTAGAAAAACAAATATTGTTCTACTGTGATTTACCAACTGTATTTGTTACCTTTAGATATTCAACAAGTGTTCAACAACTGGTCAACAAAATCTGCCTTAAACCTGCCTCATCCTGCCCAAAGAAGCTGCGACCCACCCAAAACAAAGTATGAGTATGGCTGCCATTGGAGTCTTTTAGTGTATTTGGCTAAAGGCATTTCCAACTCTGTCAAGCGTTGAAGCAAGACTGTGTAATTTTTGTTAAAAAAAACATGACACATTTTTCCTCTTACAAAGAGCAAGTTGAATTCATAAAAGACCATTGCTCAGTTCAATGGTTTTTCAGGGGTTTTGCTGCCAACTTTACTTGGTCGGGTATGAACAATCACTTATTTTGGCTAACCTTTACAAACTTTGAGTAGATATTTCTGTATAATGGAATGAGTCAGTTTGTTGCCTTTATGACTCTTCTGCTTGTAGTAGATTGTATTGACACTATGTGTTAGCATTAGCCTTTATCCTTTAATTCTAACTTATTGCTTTGATGGCTGCTGTTCACCAAATTCTACATAAGCTCGATTTGTAAGGGGACACTATACTAATACTAATATCAATCTTCAAGGTCCAAAGCTTTTTGGGCCTTAAAGTTCAAGGGAATTTATTGTAACGGGTCTAATTAAGTAGTTTCTGCCATTACTTCTATCAGTTATGGTTGAAATATTGTAAGTAATTGCTGAGAAACATGGCAACAACACTACAGTGAAGTCTGTTATTTAGACAGGTAAAACAATTCAGTTTTAATTCAATTTTATTTGTATAGCATCAAATCATAATATACATTATCTCACGGCACTGTACAGGGTAAGGTTGAGACTTTACTTTATTATAATGAGAAACCCAACTGTTCCCACAAAGAGCAAACACTTGGTGACAGGGGGGAGGAAAAACCAAAAATTTGTGCACCTGAAATACACATACCACATTGCAGATGAAAACTATTCTGTGGTAAGTATGGTAGCTCAACCCCCAACAAATCCTCCAGATTGGCTAACCTGGGGGATTTGTTTAAAACCTATAAGATCGTCTGTTTTGTTGACCTGAGACCTGTCCTGTCCTTTAAGCCTAGCTTTTTCTACTCGTAATCTTTAATAAGCTGTTTCTTTGGTTATAGTAGCCAGAATTCACAGACCTATAGTTAGCTACAACTGAGGCAGTGTTGGCTTCCCAGGAACCTTTATCCCGCCTTCATTTGATCTTTACTGTGGAAAGCTGATGAAGTTCACTTTGTGTTTTTAATGGCAGAAGTTGGAGCCCCATGCAGAGAGGGGCCAACTCTGATGGAGGACTGTGCTGCTTGAGGAGAGGCGGGACAGAAGAAGCCTGACTAGGTCGTGACAGGTCTTTGGCCCACAACAGCTCCCATCAGTCACCCCACCGTGCACCCCCCCCCCCACCCTCCGAGTCCAGGAGCAGTGTGTCAGAAGCTGTTGATGAACTTGTTTTCCAGACAGCCGTGCTACCTTGGCCTGTGGTTTAGAGTGAGGGAATGCACCCAGTGGGACCTGAAACTGAACCACCTGCTTCACTCGCCCACTCCACTCCCTGACTCCCAGCCTTCTCCGTTTACCAAACACCAGTTTCTAAGAACACTCAGCCACCGCTATTTGCCATTTGGCATGGCAGGGGTGTGTTTGATAGGGGGTGGCAGGGGCGGTTGTATTTATGTTTGTGTATTGTATGTGTGTGTTTGCGTGTGCGTGTGCGTGTGCAACTGTCCATCTGTCCATCTGGAGCAGGGGTTATATGTGTATAAATGTGCGTGTGAGCATGTTACAAGGGGTGAGGAGACAAGCAGCTGAGGCCTAATGAGCTATAATGAGGTCTAATAGTGGAAAAGCCATCTAGAAGCCATGACCTTGGCATTATGACTGATGCCCACAACCATAACACATCTAAAAACAGCCTGGGAAACAAGCTAAAACACGCTGTTGTCTCACATGGTGGTAAGTCATCGCCCATATTTCACAGGAGGCGTTGAATTACCTCAGCGTTAGCAGCGATTACAGATTTTAGCGATCTGGCGTTAAATCCGCAAATTAGACCTTGGTGGTTGGTTTTGATGAGAATACCATTTCCACTGCAGCATTTATGAGAATAACAATGATAGTTTAGCATGTTAATCATGTTAATGTTGATACAGGAGAAGGCAGCTTGCTCATAACACCAGTAATGCCATTTGGTGAGTGCTTTTATCCACAGCTCCGACTGCATATATATTTAGTGTGGGTGGCCACAGTGGGAAATGAGCCCTTAGTATAGCTACTGTCATTATTGGCTGCTTGTTCTGCATATCAAACTACAGGACACATTAATAGACTTTGTCAGGTATTCCAGAGAATAGGCTGTAAAACTAAGAGCATTTGCAGACTCGTCTTCAGACTAGTCTGAATGTAGTGTTTATCATCATCTAGAATCTGTGTGAAAATTTAATCTTGTCCTTCTAAATAGTAGTTTGACAAAGCAATCTTAACTCAAGGTGCACTTTTTCACATTTCCCAAGCTTTTCGACTGTATCTCATGGTCTGCCAGTTTGCTTGCTTGTGATTGAGATAGATCAGCTGGCATGCTTAGTAATTGTACTTTTACGACTTCACGCCCAATTGGAATCAAAGTTAAACACAAAAGTTCATTATAGACCTTGGAAATCATAGTTTGTCCTCTTAATAGTTTTTTTTCTGGAGTTTTCAACTGCATCTCGAACATATGGCCAGACAAGAATGTCAGTATGGGACAATTCTGAAAAACTGCAGATAAATGCCACTGTGGCGAGAACAGTGCGGTCACGGCTAGGAAAAGATTGTGTTTATGGCAAATAAGTTTGGATAATATACGGGTAGGGTTCAGTACTGATTAAGGTCAGAAAAGATTGTGGTTACAGTTCTTACAAATGTTCATTGCAGGCCTGATGGGAAGTGAACTTTGGTCCCCAGTATGGACCCAGAGTTGGAATTTGTCAAACTTTATTAACAAATAATAAAGACATGCACATCTCCAAATGTCCATAATCCAACAGCCATCATTGATGTGAGTTATTAGTAGTCTTAGCTCAAACTTTCTCGCATGAGTGCGTTTCTCATAAATTACAGCTGCCGGGGTGGGACTGCATTGCATTCATCAGTATTTGAAATAACATGTTCTGCAAAATTACTCTAAACTCCTGCAGTTATTATCAGCTAGTCTTTTTGTGAGATTATGTGACAGTTTTCCTGCTTGTTTTTCTTCCTTGACGCAGCTCACCGTCTCACAGGTTTCTCTCCGTCCAGCAGCAGGTCAGAGATGTGGCAAGTGGTGAGCTGAAAGGCCATCTGGACTGCAGCTGATTTTCCATCTACAACACACACACACACACACACACACACACTCATACACACACTCAGCCTTGTTCACTTTTTTTTAGTCCGCACACTGCTGAAACTGACGAGGTGATGCCTTTTATGGGGCGGCTAACACAAACAATTCACAGGCCATAAGTCCTTGTCTCAACGGTTTTTGTTTGACCATAAATTACACAGTAAAGCACCCAGGGGACCCTATTCATTTAACCAGGAATATAGAGGAGATATAACAACAGAGCTGTATAAGTGAAAGGTCATCTGTGTGCAGGGAGGTTACATTTTACTTTAACACAAATAACATTTAACCCATTCTGTGTATGGATATATATGTGTGTTCCTTACTATTATTACACATACACTGGCCATAATTTATATTGGTCAATCATATTTAATTATAGATATAATGTGAAATATATATATACTGTGTCTGCACTGGTTCTCTATGTTTGGTCCTTGTCGAGTCTCCTGTGAGACTTGAACTTAAAATAATTAGATTGAAAGCACAAACATATTACATAGTTGTTTTTACTTTTATTCTCATACTCATTTTATATCATCAGTAGTGTTCCACCCTGGGGCTTTATGAAAGCAGCACTTACTGTATACTTTTATTTCTTGCATTTAAATGAAGCATTTTAAAGCACAGAAAGTCCATGTGGTCTGTTCATATTCTCCATCAATGGCTGTCCTCCCATAACTCACCAAACTATGCATATTTGTGAGAGCGTGTCTGTGTGTATTTGTGCATGCTGTGTATTATTAGGCTGTATCGGTATGCTGTGGCCTGCTGGCTAGTAAAGAGAAGCCCTGTCTGTGTGGACTGAACGCTGCTGGAAGAATAACAGCAGTTTCTGGTTTAGCTGCGCGCAGGGACTTATTAAGCCTGGGAAGGTGTGTTGTTCACTGCAGTAGACACTTAACAGCCCACATCAAACTCTCACACACACACACACTTGCACAAACATGGGGTGTATATCTGACTATACCTCCCTGCTGTTTCATTGCTCTGTCAGGGCCATTCAACCCTCAGACATTCACTTTATTTCAATCACTGCTGGACAGGTATGCTGAGCACTGAGAGCCCCCCCCCCCTGCTTCAGGCGAGATAGCTCTCTTCCACTAAATTAAGTTTGACTGGCAGGTGGTTGTGTTTGGTCCTCTCCTGAATCTTCAAACGGGGGAAGCTAGCTGGAGCATCATCTTTAGCATCAAAGGTCTCTTTACAGCAGATCAGTCAGCCAGGCTAACAGGAGGAATGTAGCTCCAGGATAGACGTAATATTCACTTCCTCCACCTGTAAAAAGGTGGTGGAGGGAGCCAGAGGTGAAGGAAGTTAGACTGTGACTTGAATGTAGCAAATTCAAGTCCCTCTCCAGGTCCATTCAGGGCATCTATCAAAGATCCTCTTAAGCAAGACATTTAAACACTCACTACTCCACTGGAGCATCTCAGTTTACTGTGCTTTTACTCCGAAGGATCTCTGAAAGGTTTTCTTATACTGCAGTATGTATTGAGGTGAGGAAATTGGTAAAGGTTAGTTGAAGATTGTGGTCATGTTTAACAGAGATCAACGCTGTCTGTTGAGAGGATGTGAACCGCTGTCTCCGATGTCAGAGCCGCACACAGCAGAGCCTGGCCTTCTGTGTTTTGTGGTGCACTTGAACAACATCATACTACTTCGGCCCTTACTTCTGAGGGAGACCACAACTTTTCACTTGTCAGTAAAGCATAATCACAGGTTGTGTTGAGTGTTTGAACAAGCAGACAGTCTCAGATTTTGACACAAACCTAGATGACATTCCCTCAGTCTGTTCTTTAACCCACTGAACCACCAAAATGCTCAGAATGAAGAATCTCTGACTGCAGAAGAGGCACTGATTTCTCAAAGTTTTTTTTTAAACAGCCCAAATGATAGAGCACTCACTCTTCCACTCCATATAAAATGACATATAGTCCCCTGCTTTCTCAGAATACTGCCTTAAGGGGAAATCTCAGAGGGCCCTTAAACATTTCTGCCTGGTTGTGTAAGACTGTGTGTTCGGCCCATAACAAAAGATGCCTTGGGCTTTATGTTTTGGAAAAGAGGAGAAAAAAAAATCTTAGTGGAGCTGACCCTTGGTGCTCTGAGGTGAAGGGTATTGCTAATTAATACTCCTGTCTCACAGTCCTTATCCTCCGGCAGTATCTAGAGATTCCACAGTCCCGGTCCTGGTCTGGTCCTGTTAGAGACTCAGGATTCAGGGGCAGATCTCATCTGTGCATGATTGGCCTCCACATGGCTGCTGATTAATAGCCATTAGCACAACAGATTCAGGCCTCATCGGGCCACCTTGTGGTCCTGCACTGCAGTCCCTGCAGGGTAGACAGTAGAACCTGTGGGGTTTGTTACATGTAGCACTCAGCTGCTTCTCTGGGCCTGCTGGGGTTAGGGACAGACACTGATTGAGATCCATATGACTGTGTTCCTTCTCCTACGGATTCAGTGCGTTTGATCTCCAGGCTTTGAACTTAAAGAGATTCTTCAGTGTCGTCCTTCAGATACCAAACAAAAACCAGAAATCCTTTACGTCCTTAGATGTGACTGTGAACCCTAAAATAACCTCCGAGCTCCATGTATCCCCTTACAATGAGAGAGAGCACGATGACTGAAACCAGTGACTGGCACTTCATAACAATGTCTACTCTTTCTGTCAGGCTGTCACACCCTCCTGGGAATTAACTGTTCTGCAAAGTGGTTCATCAAAAGAGAAAAAAGTTTTTGCATCTCAGTTGTTCATTCTTTCTTTGCTCTGTGATGCTGGAGCACGTAAACTGCAACGTCTGAACACAAAGAAGAAGTTCAAGAACATCGCTGCCCTTGATCCACGTGAAGACACAAATGACAGAAGGTTGTGTTTCACTAAACATTTTACAGGTTTTGAACTTCATATCAAGAGAGAGTTTGTAATGCTTAAAACATCTGAGTAAAAGTTATTTTAAGCACCAAAATTCTATACTTCTATCACACTTTTATCATTTTATTATTGTAGCACAGTCCCAGTGTCATGCTGCACAGGTTTATAATAGCAAATGTGCTGTATGTGCTGTATTATTACTTTTCAGATTTGTTTTAAGACTAAAATACTCAGCTTTGTATGGTCATTCACACACACACACACACACACACACACACACACACACACACACACAAAGTTAATTCATTTTGTTAAAAATTCTTAAAATTACATTACAATATTACAATACTGTCTAGTTTACCTGCTTGGGGTTTAAGGGTTAAGATGTCGACTATAACAGCTGCACAAACTGTGTCCTGAAAAAGTCCATCCTCAGTTTATGTGCACTAGAAGTTTCAAGTTGTATATCGGACCATGATTGGCCAAAAAGTGTACATCCAAAGTGTGCATCCAAAAGGTGAGCACAAAGAAACTTCCCCCCTTCACCAGATAAATGTGAAAACAGTCATCTGGTGTCAAACTCTGCACATACATCATTTTCAAACATCCAAATGAAGCAACAATAAGCCAAACACACATTTGAGAGGAAGGAGACTTAAACAGACATGTACACTGGATGTACTAGCAGACTTTTGTTATAACTCACAGTTGTGTGGGCAAGATCCTGAGATTTTCTCTCTTCTTTCGTAAGAAGTCGTCTCCTGTCTTTCTGCAGAGATCATTGTCAGTATGAGTTTTATGGCGTCACCTTTCTCCATAGATTTCTGTAGGTGGTTCCCAGTTGCCTGTCACAGAGAATACAGTTACTCATGCTATCTTTCCAGCTTCATCACGCTGCTGCCACTGCTGCTGGAAACATAAAATCTATCATTTTCTGAGAATATTTTCCAGACATGGTTCACCAACAGATGAGTGGTCGTAAGACCAAAGAGCAAAGTATTCATGATCAGGCAGTTGGATCAGTATTGTCTTATCCAAGCAACACAGGGTAGGAAATGGAATTTATTTATATAAATGTTTTAGATTGTTACTTTAACCAAACCGAAGTGCACAACACTATGGAAAAACATGCCACACTGTGGTCGTCAGTATGTGTCATGGTACGCTTATACAGTGGAAAAACCATATCAGAGGAATCCGAGATCAGGCCATGGGAGGCTGGCATCCGTCGGCTCCTCACGCCATTCACAACAATACGCTCCAATAGGATGCCTGTCATAATATTAGTGGGAGCATTTTTTTTTAAAAGGGCTCAGACAATCCCATAATAATATGCTGCGCATAATAATACAGAACGCCTAAATCGTATCCACACCGATCCCTTTGTGTCGACACCAAGAATTACAAACCAAAACCTTTTCAGAAGAGAAAACATTTCCCTTTGTTTGAGATGATTATAGCATGTTGATTAGATTTATCTTAGCTGAGTCGTCGGCCAAATTGAACAAAATCTAAATTACAAGGGAGTGACAGGACCACAGAATGAAGACATCCCCGCTCCGCCTCCACAATTACCTGTCCGTCCTCACCTCTGCTGCCCCTGGTACCATGACTCTCCTGATATTCTGGCCATGAATCAGACCTTCAGTGTCCCTCCGTCTAATTGACTTCCTCAGGTCAGGGGTCAATGTCCCATCACTCGCTAAATCCTGGCTGATGAGTTGATTAGGTCAAGGTCCCGAGATGATTATTTGCTTAAATGAATCCTAATGCAATATTAGGTTTCCTGTTCTTAAGTGTATTTAATTATGTGAATACATATTCAGTTGTCTGCTTAGAGGTCAGCATGATGAAAGAGATATCGCTGTAATTTTTATGCTCCTCAATATGCTGCATATTGATATGAGAATATTTTTATTGGTTTGGGTTATGTATTTAATCACGGTAAGAAAGTTAACATTGTGTTTATTTTCACATTTTTATTCAATAAGGGCCTTGTCCAGTTTTTTTCAGCCTGATTGTCTATTTTCCGCAGTTATTCAAAACTTTTCACCACAAGATTTTGTCAACAAATTTTCTAAATGTGACTCAGCATCTGTTTTCTGTGGTGTGCACTTCTTCTCAGCTGCTGCCCTCCATTGAATAACTCTTCATGTGAACTGCAGCCCGCTGCTTAGATCACGGCTGTGTTTGCGCGCAACCTGAAAGGCTCTCGATGACACATTTGTGGCAGGAAGTAGCTCTGGTCATTGAACACTATTCAGAAACACAATAGCACGCACAAGGCAATATTTACTTCAACAGCGACATTTAAGGCTGTAACAATGTAGGCCACATACAGCAGCATGTGTCAATAAAGCGATTCAACAAGAAGTCTAAATCCCAAGTTAATTTGTCCCCATAGAGTCTGGTACGGCCCAGTGGGGTGGGAAGAAAGAACCAGCGATTGTGTTTTGTTTTTGCCTCCAGCTTCACAAACAGTGGCGCTCACAAAGTATCCTTTCTGTGCCGTTTCCTTCCACTCTGATTGGACTAATTGGGACCTGTTGACAGCGAATCCCATCCGTGCAGGAACAGGCCAATCACGTCTCGGCATCTGTCATCCCTGGCACACAGGGCTTCCATCCCCCTCATAAAGGCCTTTGTCTCTGTGACCTCAGTGACCTTTAGTATTTTTTAATATGGAAAGCCTGATTACGTCTCCCAAAACAGGACATGAAACATTTTGATGAACAGAAATTGGTACAAAGGATTAAGGTTGTTCTCTTCGTGACATAAACAGCTGTATTGAAGCTCCCATGCACTGTAAAAAATGAAATCTTTAGAAAACTCAAAATTTAAAGGAAACAAAAGAAAATTAAAATAACTCACATGCTATGTGTACCCACATGAAAGTTCCAGTTTTTACACTAATGTCCAGTTAATTATTTACTTGTGTAACTGCATCACATTCGGACCCTGGTTACTACTTGTGCTGTCTAGCTAGCAGCCATGGTCAGAATAACATCAGTGTTACTTAGAACTTACACTATGATTTAACTGATGACCTAACTGATTTGTATAGAGGGAGTATGGGGACTAGAAAGACAAAGGAGATAACCCAAATACAATGCATGCTGGGAAATATGCTAAAAAGATTAAATGATTCGAAACAACTTCATTTTGATAAGTACGCAAACAGTCAGAACTCATGAGCATTAGTTATGAAAGCTTAAGTTGAACCTGACAAACTTGTCTAATTACAGTGAGTTATAATAAAATAAGAGTTATTTAAGGGTGCTTTATTGTGGAGCAGATTTCACAACTAAGCAACACGGGTTAATAGAAATATCTCACTTTGTGATGAATCACAGTTTAAGATGCTAAAGTTGTGCTCATACAGAAAGCTCACTAATGTCTACACTATCTGTGGTCAGTCAATGTACCAACTGTACAGTCATTAGCTATAAGCTAGCCAGCAACCAGTGTCCCAGTCCTGTGTGCGTCTGTGCATGTGTTTGTGTGGAAGCTCGGCCTGTCTGTTCTCAGAGGAAATTCCAGTTTTTTCCTCTTGATTCATAATGTTCCAGTGTAAGTGCAAACTTTTCACTCAAGTCAAGCTGATGACTTTATGTGTCAATTTGTTGCATCCTGGGCGAATTTGCGCCTCTCTGAACACAGTAAATTATCAGCACCTCCTCACTTTTGCTCAAGGAAGAAAAGAGTTTGATTTGTTGGCACAACTTTTTCTTTGAAAGCTAATTATGTATAGTATAACTACAACACACTGTATAGTACAACTTGTATGCCAAAGATTATAAACTGGCATTTTTAAAATTGAGGAAATTAAATTAGGGGAAAAGGGAAAATCAATCCTGAGAAATATCTCTGACATGGGTGAAATGCATTTAAATTTATTGGGACAAGGTTTTGGCCCCACATGTTTAATAAAAGTCTTGTCCTGTTAAAGTGGAAAGTTTTTTTTTTACCTGAGAGACTAAACTCAATTGGAGTTTGATGAATCACACTATGAAGGAAACAGATACATCCTTACTACAGGTTGTTTTTCTTTCCATTGCTTTGAACATGTGCAAAGTGACAAGGGACAACAGCACCTTCGCTTCAGCCTGAGACAAACGACCAGAGGAACTGGAGGGGCTAAGGAAGCCACTGAGCTCCATCCAAAGTCTCTGAGAGCAACTTATCTGTCAGCACCATTATGAGCCTCTCATATCTTGGCCTGCACCTGTCTTTGGCGGTCCAGGGGTTTGGTGCGCCCCCCCCCCCTCCAGAATCCACACCACCGTCCATCCTCAGGAGCAGAGGAGAGGCCTGGGGATCCCCATTCATCCAGGATGATCGACAGAGCAGCAGCTAGAAGAAAAGGCAGCTGTGATGAGAGAGAGAGAGAAAGAAAGAGTGTGTACCGTGTTCCCTTTGTGCTTTTAACTACCTCCTCTCTTGTCTTCCACAGCCATGTCAACACAATAGAGTCTTAACAGGAGCTGTCAGCAGACAACACTAGTGTGACCACTGTGGGCATCGGGGTTAGCCGGGATCACATTAGCTCTGTGTTTGTACGGCACTGAAAGCCAGCTAGCTACAGTTAAAGCATGTTTTGTATTGTTTTCTAAAGCGGCCCACGGCGGCTTTCAGCCTCGTGTTTACTGACACTGAACTCCAAAGAGGCAGCGAGTGTCACATCACTGAAGAAGCAGGGAGGTTTTAAAAAGCTTGGAGAAAAAAAGAAAAAAAAAAAAAACTTAGGTAAGGTGTCCAGCACGCTGCTCTACTTTGCACCTGAGGTTTGATCAATATAGTCAAGTGACGACATGTCAATTTGCTCTGGCAGAAAGGAGATGGCGAGGCTATGAATGGGCGCGCTGAGAGATGGCGGCAGGTGAATTGTTCTGACAGCGGATACAGTGTATCAACGTGCTGCTTTTAAGTGTGTGTTTATCTCCCTGCCGCCACTCAGTCAGTATTTTCTTACATTTACAGCTCTATTTGATCAGTGCTTGTGAAACAGATACTCTTTGCCAATGCCCATTGTGCTATTGCTTTTGTGATAACGCAATGTTTATGAGTTATTGCATTGTACACACAGCCACGAGCCAGCTGCAGCCATTATTTGATGTTTGATACATGTAATTAAGGCACAAAGGCACTTAAGAGCCTTAAGCTGCAGATACAAAGGAGGTGGATGGTGTGATCTGATAAGGTTGAATCAGCTCATGATTTTAGTTGTTACTCAACAATGATTGGGCAGGTGGTTTAGCAGAAAATGATTAGGAACACACAAGTACCCACATGAAAGAAAATGTCCTCAGAGACCACCTCTGTTGCACCACGAGGGGCAGTGGGCTCAGGATTTTACTCATTTCTTTAATGACAAAGAATTTATAGCAATTCAAACAAATGGGGAAATGTGCCCTTTGTGCATGAGAAAAATGAAATCATACATTTATTCACAGGCTTATGTAACAACTGTTGCAACGGTATACAGAGGTGGAAGTGTCTTTTATCAGTGTTTTATAACTCCCTGACCATTAGATGGCAGTAATGCATAGCTGAGCTGTCTGATCATCTGACATGAGAGCTGTTGTTTTCTGCTTTCTTGGAAAGACAGACAAAATGTTTGGCTGAACATTTGTGTGTTTGAGATTAAAGCAGTGAGTCAGCACGACTCAGTCTGGGAGTGCAATTAGTAAAAATCATATAAACATGAGACGTCTGTCTCATATACATGAAAACTACAAACACAAACAGTTTATAGTCACTGTCTCTCAATGGGAAGTTCAGAGTGGGAATAAAGCAAAAAAACCTAACATTACCTCACATCTTACCTGTCATACCTATCTGTAACAAGAGCATGTTTCCTCTCCTGATCTTTACCTGTGATATCCAGACAAAGAGTCAAACAGAGGAAACCTGAGCACTTTTCCCAGGGTTGCAGGGTTTACTGTGAGCGTAGGATCAGACCACAGATTCCAAAGGGACAAGCCACCAATAAACAAACAGGCAAGTCAACATAAAACACGTTTGACAGAGAGAATAACTCACTGTGGAAGCCGACTGCAGCGCCTTTTTTGTGGTCTGACTTTTATCTGTAAGACAACACAGAGGCAGCATCGCGGGGGCCTTTGGTCTTTGGTGCACACAGTGGATCAAACCAGCCTTATCTGCAGGCGCTGCTCACCAGTGTTTGTGTTACCTTAGCTTCCCGCTTTATCACTGCTAAGGAGTTCACCTTATGCCCCTATTTATTTAAGATTAAGATTATTTGTATATTCACAAGAGTTTACAGTTTGACTCACTGCACATGTCAACACGTGCACATAACTCCAGAGACCTTACATTTTGACAGTGGTTTTTGGTGTATTGCATGGTAAAATTTAATTTTACTGTATGAAGATTCCCCAGCTCTGCAGAGCGGTTTAGCATCTTTCAGCTTTTTGTTTCTGCACTATACAACAGACAGACTATAGCTGTGTCCCAATTCAGGGGCCGCATCCTTTGAAGGAGGCAGTATAGGTGGAGGTGTGGCCTGTCGTAGACCGCGAAGGTTGAATTGAAATGAGATAGTCTGGTCTACGGAGGAATTTCGCTTTGCTTCACCAGCTGTGCCCGCCCTTACCATTGCATCACAAAGCGCGGCTCCTGTTGCCTAGCAACCTTGACAACACATAACTTTTTTTCACAAAAACTTGAGGTTTTAATGCCCATGGTTTTAACAGTTGTACTGTTAGCTGTTGAACTGAGCTGAAACCCAATACTTACATTTAAAAGTGTAATCCTCGGGCTTTCTGTCTGTTGTGATGCAGTCGGTCAGATGCGGCCCCTGAGTTGGGACACAGCTAATGTTAGCAGCTAGCTGGTCAGCAACATGGAGCATTTAGCACCTGAAGATCCAGTATTCCTCAGGAGTTGGCTGAAACCAAAACAGCTAAAAGGAGTGAAGATTTACCTTTTTGCCAGATGGCCAGAAACTTGACTCCAAATGAATGCTAATGTTGCTCTGTGTTGGTTAGAGGTGTAAATGGGTAACTGTTTGCTAACTTGTTCACATTATCATCTTTATGAGGTGGGTTTCCAGTTTGTTTTGCGGCACTAGTCAGTAAATGCCTCTTTAAAATCTGCTGCTCTTTAACAGGTTTGACATTTGTACCTGTCCTCTTATGTCTTCTTCATTATCAGTAAATCCCTTCAGCCTCACGTTTGTTTGCTTGTACTGTAATAAAATAGTCATTGTGAGTTGTTCTTCTGATGCATTTCTGACGGTTTGTAGCATCTTAAGACATGTTTGTAACTACCTGTGGTTGATTTGACTTCTAAGAAATGTGTTACTAAAACACACTTGCAGTTCCCAACTCTAGCCAGTGCTGATAAATATGTAGTGCATGGAACAAGTGTTGAAGTGTTTTAGACCATTAAATTTATACAATGGCACTGACATGGAAAATTCTCCTTTTCCCCTTGAAAGACGCTAGCATCATCGTATCTTGTATAACTTTGATATTATTGTGAGGTTCATTCTGAATATGAATTGAGCTCATAAAAATTTATGTCAGACTAAACTGTATTTCGCTTATAAAAATGTGGGTACTATAAATTTATATGTAGGTGAGGTTTTATCCTCTGCTACACCTCTCATTATTACTCAGTCTCTTTAGCTTAGGGGCGATCTGCTGCCTCAACCTGCTGTGCTATTTATGACTTTCTAACCTTTATATTCAGCACCAGCAGTCTGGGGGATGTGCTTATCCAAACTTCATTATAGTAGCGTGAGTGCATGCATTTTCAGTTTCCAGGGACCCAGTGCTTGGCTCTGTCATTTCTACATTTTATTTTGAAATTTTGTCATTTTTACACCATTAGGATAACACCTCAGAAAGTGCACATTTATACTTGCAGATAGAGGAAAACTTTTTAAATGATATAATGTCTGTTAAAGACATGATGTGATTTACCAAGACTTACTAAGATAATGCTGTGATCGGCCCAGTGAAAGCTCCTGCTTTCAGAGGAGCTCACCATTAAATGAGTGTTGCATAAAACCAAAGATGTCTGAAGGGCTATAATAGAATCCCTCTGTTCGGTTGTACTTTTCTACATGCGTCATACACACCGCTTTAGAGCATTCAACACAAGTGGGAATAGGAGGGAAATGTGGGACTGTGTTTCAGTTGCATTGCAGTTTCAGTAATCCTAAAGTTAAAGAGACAGATAATTAAATGTAACATTTATTTCCATCTTTACTCACTGCAGTCAGCCAGGAACCAGACAGTGACAGACAGTGTGACAGGCAGACAGACAGATGGTCAGAGGGGGAGATGAGCAGCAGTGACTGACATCCATCCAGCCCTGTGTGAGCCACATGCCACAGTCCTTCCCTCTCAGCCAGGCAGAAAAGCACCACTCTTGTCTCTGCAGGCTGCGAGCTGCCAAACGCTGCAGTGTTCCTCCTCATGAGCACGGCTCTGAACCCAGACCCTTCAGCCAAGTGCAAGAGAGGAATTAAGGCCCACGTCAAAACAGCTTACAGCCACACAGTGGGCTCTAAAAGGCCCGGGCCTATTCATGGAGTCATTCAAAGTGACAGCACCCTGAGCCTCCCGCTCTCTGACGGCTCTGTGCAGTGGAGTGAGGAGGGCTGGTGCTTGGCTAATGTTAGGGAACATGGTGTAGTTCTTTGTTAGCGTTGGCAACTGAGGCCTGGTTCTTGAAAACAGGAGTTTTCATTTAAGAGAAAAGCTCGTCACATGTTGCTGGCAGCATCTACATGCATGGAGTCGGCCAGGTATCAACCATTCTCTGGTCTCCTTCTGGATAAAGTGTTTACTTGGATACCCTGTGAGTGAGTCTCCCTGTTTGCCTGAAGAAACCAGTTACCCACCACATCCTCAAGTGAGCAACAGTGGGTTAATTCTCACAAAGGGAAGAAATAATCATTGTGGTCATGTGTTCAGACTTGCTGTTTGCCACCATGTTGTTTGTTGACACGAAATTGTACGCAAAAGCCCTTTGAGACCGAGCAAAAAAGCCTGACAGAGCAGGATGTTTCTGTGCCTCTGTAACCTTTTTACCATCAGAGTAAACTTAAATCACAGCTCTCATAAACAGAGAATGTATCTAACCTGGTTAACCAAGCTATGATGTGCACATATGCTGGCTCAAATTCAAGCAGTTAGATTTAAATTTACAGCTACTGCTGGCAGCTCTCTCCCGTTGGGAGGTATTTTTACAGGTGCTGTCCTGGGGTGCTCTTCTGGCTTATGGGTTTAGAGCACCTTCAATTGACTGCAGCATACCCTGGTTTGATACCAGCTGGGCACCTGTGGCACCTCTTGTTTCTATAGTAAAGGCACAAAATTACCAAAAACGTTACTTTAAACTAAGCTTTTGGTTAAGAATTCATTCCAAACAATTCAACTCATTTTGGCTAATTGAAAAAACATTTTGAGACCATGGGCACAAATATGGTTTACGGTGATATTCCAGTGTTTTTACTGCACCCCCATTAAGCTGAGGAACTTGTGAGAGACATAAATCAAAGCAGCAGAGGTTGAGATATCCTAACTTTAACTGGTCCTGCACTTCCATGATAGTGTCTTTCATTAGACTCTCCCTGCCTGCTAAACTCAAACTTTCTTTCACAGATTCACACCACTTTATGAAGGTTTTTTTGTTTTGTATTTTCTCAGATCAATTTAGAGTAAACTGACCTTCATGTCTAAAATTGATGTAGTGGCCCTTTAAATGTCTTTAAAGATATGTTGTTAATGAAGAATATATTGGTGATAAATCGTGATATTTAAGTGGGATCTTAAGTATTTTATAAAAGTTTTAGAGGTTTATGATCAAATCGTGATCAACTGGATTATCTTGACATTATTGTGAAGTAGATAATCAGTCATTTTCAATGAACCAAATTTTAAAGTTAATCAGTATTCAAAGGAAGGAGCCACGTAGAGGCAGGAAATATAATTTTTTTTATGAATACTTTTCTATTTTTCATGAATATTCTCATCAGTTTTGGTTCCATTAGTCAAGCTCATGTTCCTTTGACCTTTGACCCTTTGGCTTCTTGTAATGTTGCTAAACAAGGTGTTGAAGCTTCTCCTCCTAGTCACTCTAGTCACTCTGAGTGAATGAAACAGGACACAAAGGCACCTGACAAGTAAGTTTCAGTGTGACATTACTGGTATGTACGGCAGAGAGGATCCAATATCACTCTCTGCTGAGCTAGAGACAGATTGTCCTGGCAAGCTAAATAAACAGTAGATTAATCTGTCTTCTTACTGCAAGCTGACAAACTCAGTCATGGATGAAATCGAAGCTTTTGACAGGTCGTCTTTCAAGATGAAGCAAAGATAGTGAGAACTTGAGAAGGAAACTCTGAAATGTGAGGCTTCTCTCAGACAGATAAGAACAAATGATGAGACTCAGGGAGTCACTCGTGTCATCGCTGTTGTTATGTAGTGGCAAATCCCAAAGTGATTGAATTCTGAACTTCAGTTGGTAGTAATAATAATATTTTTAATATTTCATGGTTTACTTTAATTTGAAAGACCCAGTTTCATGGTCACATCGACAGACTTTAAATCATCAGGTACATATTTGAGATTCCAGACCTCATAAGTGTATCCACGTGTATGTGCATATGCATACTTTGGTCAGCTGTAGCTTACAGTTTGATAGATATCTATACCTATAGGTGCATGTTGTAAGTGGAGCGCATGTCATATTTGGTGCGCTGTAGCAAACGCCGACACACCAACACGCCTAACCTAGAATTTACTGTATATCAAGAAAGCTCATTGTGTTTCCACCACTGTCCCACCGGGGGACATTTGAGTTTTTTGTGAACGGTGCTCACCCCTGTATAGCGTGTGGCCACAGTGCATGAACAATACGATCCTGCACTGGAAAACACAACTGTTCAATGCTATGGATATAATAGTGGGCAATAGTGGGTTCCAGCGAAATTAAACTAATATTGTATATAAATATTGTTGGTCCCTCTAACTTCACAATGCGCATGGTTTTGTGTTGCTTTGTCATTTAAAATATCCTTGAAAGCTGAGTCATAATTATTTTCACTAAATCTATAGTTATTCCTAAAATGAGAGACAATGATGAAAAAAAATAATAGCATCATATTTTCCAATGATCTATACCAACTATAGGTGAAATACAGTGTTTCTGGTGGGATTCAGTTATCGTGTAAATATCTTGTGGTATTGCTGTGGTCCTGTGTAGCTCAGTGGTAGAGAACATGTATCACTGCTATTTCTCTTTTGAGCTTTGTGTATGGACAGTAACTTCTAGGTTCGGTGTGTTGGTGTGTAGGTGTTCGCCCCGGAACTCCAAATATGACATGCACTTACAACATGTATGAGCATCTATCGAACTGTACAGTGTAGTGTCTTGATGTGGCATATGTGTGCATATGATCATGAGATTACATGTAGATATAGGTACATCTATATGAAACAACCGCGGTCATGTGTGTAACATGTAAACTGTGTGTAAACTGTTGGCGTACGTTCAGAGGTTTAGTCAGACCTTAGACGATGTAAGTAGACGCTAATGACTGGTTTGACACCTCTTATCAGTGCAGCTTACGTGGGTCTGTCACAGTCCACGTCTGCATTTATAGCAGGAAATGTTGGTCAGATAATATCTCTGAAAGGCTTTTGACACTATCCCAGAGTAAGAGCTGCAGCAGGTGCCAGGGGAGCAGCCCCGGGCCGCCCAGGCGAGTAGCAGGCTTGTCTTATCAGACAAGGCCTCATGTTGTCAGCACAGCAAGTGTTGAGTCTGCTGCAGAAGAGTGACACCAACCAGACACCCACAAACTCCAAGAAGGAAAGAACTGTTAGTTTTCTCCAAAACTCATTTTTGTAATGAATCGTTCTCCTGTAAAGCACGCTGCCTGAGAGCACACTCTTACTGGATATCACATTTCACAGAGACAGACAGAGAGACACATATACAGTATATACAACATATACAGACTAAATTTATTTTTAGGGCTTGTGTGAACATTTTTGGAATGTGTAGGAGCTCACCACTTTCTAAAACAATTACATCATTAGTAATATTTTCTTTGAACCCTCTCCTTGACTCTTGAAATTGAAACTACCTTCAAAATAAGCATAGAGTTTAAGATCCTATACCCCAATTTAAACTTTTAATAGGCTTATCATAAGAGAACATTAATGTTCACATTGTGTACCCATGAGACAAATATTATTGATCTATCCAATGATATACTACACCTGAGGGGTCTGGGAAAAAAAGAAATGTTTGCTATGTATTATGCACAAACACAACATTGAGACAATATAATACCAACAACATGACAATGGGTAATGGATATGATGCATTTGTAACAATAGTTACACATTATAGAGTTAAATACTACTGAAACAATATCATCAATTAATTAATTGACTGCCAGAAAATTAATTGACAACAATTCTGATTATCAGCTTTAACCATTCTACCATTTAATTATCAAACATTCGGAGGTTCCAGCTTCTCAATGTGAAAATGTGCTGCTTTTTGCTGTTATGACATTATCGTGAAATATATTTATATATTGACAAAATCTGAAGCCATAACCTTGGGGGTCAGAGAAATTGAAGTGGGTATTTTTCACAATGTGGCTTTATTTTATGGTCAGAATAATTACTCAAATAATTAAAAAAAAAAAGCCAGCCAGCAGCTGGTTAGATTATCTTAGCATAAGACTGGAAACAGCAATATAGCCAACATTGCCCTATCTGACAGTGACAAAAAATCCACCTGTCAGCACCTCTAAAGCACACTCATTAACATGCAGTATCTTGTTTGTTTAATCTGTATACAAAAATGACACGTTGTGGTTTTACATGGGTTTATGTGCCAGACAGTCTCAACTTCCACACGTAGGTTCCTCATGTTTATGCAAATTTAAGCGAACTTTCTCCAGCTTGATATTGACAGACAGGCATGATAGTGGTATCTGTCCTTTCATCTGGAGACAGGTGACAAATTAAAGAAAAAACCTGAAAAATTAGTGGAGAAACAGGATGATAATGCTTCCATTCATAGGGTCACTGGATGGTTAAATGAGGATTACAGTGATGTGAGTCATATGCTGTGTCCTTCACAGTCACCAGATCTTAACTGAGTTGAACACCTATGGGAGATTTTGGACCTACATGTTAGACAGTGCTCTCCACCACCATCATCAACTCTAAGCAGGAAGGAACTGGAACACAGCTAAACTCAAATAAATGTTCAACACCTTTGTTTCTATTTTACGTTTGCTTAGTACCAAATTACTTAGTGCTTTCTAGGAAACTTTCTAGGGAATTACAAGGGAATTACAGACACTTAAAATTAAGTGTAACTGAAAAGAATAACCTAATGTATAATGAAAGTAATCATGAGTTGCAGCCCCAGCGATGTTTAAGGTTTGGTCAGGAACTTCACGGTCCAAGAATTAACATTAAACTTGCAAAACAGGGTAGTTGACAATACATGACAATGGTGAGAACAAGTGGCAGGGAAACAGTATCGACAAAAAACATATTGATCATTATATTGTTGAGTCTTTTTTACCACAGCAGCTTCACAGTTCTCACAAAATATCTGTGGTTCTTGCTGGAAAATAGACACTATGTGAGTAAATTGATGCAACAATGATAACAGAATAAAACAAAATATTAATACATGTATGTATGAACTTTACATCCTGTACACCACATATGTAAACATACACATTTATGTAAACACTCACAGAAAGACAGAACAGACACAGGTGGATTTCACACCTCGTTCTTATAATCATTAGCAGGGTTAAGCAACATACCAACACGCAGCAACCATCAGTTCTCCACAGTGTCGTGCTGTGAGACACTGTCATTTGGAGGCTTAGCGGAAGGAAAAAGAACATGTTACAAGCTAAATTCCACTGCTGAGGATGAGAGAAAATACCGAGCACATTCACTGCAAACTACAGTACAACATGTGTTCCTCCCATCTGGTATGCATGTTCACTGTAATCAGCACAGTAGAACACACTGTGTTTCGAGGGCTCAGCCTCTTATTTGCACGGTTATCAGAGGAAGTGATTTTCAGCTGTACATCCCAGGGATCGTCTCCTCCCTGCAACAAGTGTGACTACCTGGTTTAAACCAGATGGCCTCAGGCTCCAACAGCAGCAGCCAGCAGCTGGCAGTGTGAGCACTGTGCAGCATATGATGCTGTAGCTCAGACTTGGGGTGGGGAATATTTGATATGATGGAATACATGGCAACTTCATTCGCAGCTGAAAATAGTCCCCAACAAATGTATTATTTCTTCCTGTTTGAGCAGTATTTGCAAAAAACTACAGAAGTAGCCCAGCTGTTCAAGGAATTCAAAAAATAAAAGTACATATTTGTGGCCTGTTTATAATATTTTTGTTAGTAAGAACCAATGGGCTTCGGGCTGTGACCCACAGATAGCTATGGAAGTACTGATAAACACATTGTTGGTATTAGTCTTTTCATGGGACTTGTTGACACTAAGAAAAAAATTTGAATATCAGCGTTTTTCTTTAAATATTCGTACATAGTGTTTCAGTATAAAAGGAATTTCATTAAATACTGGCTTTTATTCCAAAATTAAAATTTCCAGATTTTTCTTAAACAATAGGTAAAATCCTAGTATATGGTTGGGCTGTGTGCGAAATTGAGGGCGTAGGTGAAAACTGTTGTGGAACCACTGTAAATGACATAATGTGCCAATTAACATATTTGGGACATCATTGCATCATTTTTGCATTCTTCCTAGTGTAAGCTGGTTTCAGCCCTTTATCTGCTTGCTTCTCTCCCACTCTCTGTGTTGTTTTGTGGACTATTTATCGGAAGAGTTTTAGTAGAATTTTTTTTTTTTTTTTTATTCTGCATGTGTAAATGATTCTAAATATCGTTTCAGAACAAGGTATCATCTACAAATCACTCTTGTTACATGAACAAGCCACTATGATGTAAAACTAAATCTTTTGATATCAAACGAGGTGTACTTGAAGTGAATGGGGATTAATAGGAGCTGGAAGACGATGCTCCCAGTGGCACAGGGTTGGAGGCGATGAACTGTCAAAACCATCAGGATTAACTTCAGCCTTGTCTGCTGACTGTCTGTCTGTTGGCGAGCTGGCGGGTTTGACAAATTGATTGGAATCACCTGACTGACAGACGTAGCTCTGCGCGCCAAACACACACACACACACACATACCCACACAAGTTGAGCAGTAACTTGGTAGTGGGAGGAAATAAAGAAAAACTAAAACAGTGAGATATCAGTTACAACAGTTAAACATTGATGCATGAGTACTAACAATCTAATACTGTCATATATGTGTTTATAGGGGTTTTTCTGCAGAACCGGTACTTTTACTTAAGATAGATACTTAAAACACATTTATTTGGTGACACTTCTAACTTTGTGTCTTTAGCCTCCCAGCCTATAAAACAGACATGTGATAAGACAATGAGCTCATCTTTAGATTAAATGCTGTGTGAATGACTTGGACAAACCACTAAACCAACAAGAGTCCTCTAAACCTTTGCCCAGTCTAAGGGCCCCTGATGATATGCCTGAGTCGGGCCCCTAGAGACAAAGTCTGTGGCAACAAGTGTCATTGTTCTCTGGCCCTGACAAATCTGGACAGGTGGAGACATTTCTCTGTCTTTGTCCACCCCCCCCCCCCATAGAACCCCCCCCTGCCGCTCCACCCCACACCATCCTGAAACTGGATCTGAGAAGTTGAGTCATGCACCACCATTCTTCATAACTCAGTACTATCGTTGCTTGAAGTCATGTTGCCAAGCAACCAAATGTTTTGCTACTGTGCTTTTATTTTGGCCTTTTTTTCTCTGTGTCTGTCCCACACCCTCACCAGTCCTCACACACACACACACACACACACACACACACACACACACACACACACACACACACACACACAGGTATCCCAGGGATTGCATCACTGAAATGCATTCAAGATCTCCCATGGATCATCACAAGGCCCATAATACCTCCCATTTTCTCCCTTTTTTGCTTTCTTCCATCTGCAGAAGAGATTATCACTGAATCCAATTCTCTTTCTCTCCATCTCTCAATCCTTTGCTTGTTGCTTCATCTTTTTCCTGCATTCCCTCTCTCTCCGTCTGCACCTCAGGTTTCTGATCACGAGGCGTGCCCGACCAGCCACGGTTGTTGATTGACAGGTCTGAGAGCTGCGGCTAACCATTGGGAGTGATTAATCGGAGCCGCTCGGTAATAAACACAGAAGTTGTGTGATAAAAGAGTAATTCCTCAGTCTGCAGCTCAGCAAGTTTGAGATGACTTGAGAGGAGACATGATGAGATGAGAGGAGATGAGCATGGTGAAAAAGCCTCCCAGCCTATAAATAGTCTGAGGCTGCCTCTCAGACAGCACTTCAAACGGAGCAGCCCGCACTAATGATAAAGACAAATATCTTGGGTAGACCGAGGCATTATTGATTCTATCCATCACGCCTGGAGAGAAGCCTCAGTGGGAGGGCGTGTTGATAGCTCGCTTTGCCTACTGCAGTGAAATCAAAAGATCCGAGAGAAGTTGAAATTCAATTCCAAAGAGCAAACCGCAGGCTGTCTTCCTTTGGTAACAACAGCTCCTGTTTACTCAGCAGCAAACACAGGTGGCGAGCTCTGCGAGAATATATTGCCCTCTTTTTCTCCTCCAGCCTTTTCTTCCCTTCTTTCAATAGACTGGACAGGACAGATAAATGCGAAACACACATTCACACACACAACCAGCCACTATAGGTGAAAATACTCACAGCCACGCATCGTGGAGGTAATTGATTGAGCTGTGGAGAGATTACAGATAAATAGAGATGTGAAGGTGATAAGTCTTTCAAAGATGAGAAACAACAACTAAAAAATCAGATGGATCAACAGCATGAAAACAGCAGAAGAGAAAAAGGATAAAAACGAATGAATCAGTGAAGACTGTCATCATGTTGTCAGCAAGAATTTCATGTTTTTAAAAGCGGGTTTGCACAATTTTTGTGTCTTTTGCTTTTATTGCAAAGCAAAACAAGTCTCTGTATGTGCTCTTAAAATAAAGTGTGACCTGGTTACTTTGTGTGGATGATCCTGAAAACCACATTCCATTTACACAGGGGAGCGCTTTATATTACAGCATGCAAATACCATTACTGGGTGTATATACAGGTAGAAGGGAGGAAGTACATTGAATTATGGGGTGGCACACTTGCATATAGGGAGGGACCTAGAACCAAAGCCTATAGGCCCTATGTCCTTTCACAATAATTGTCATGAAAAAACGTTTAACTAAGTGAAGCATTTTAAAAGACAGACTAAAACATTTTTAAAAGTTTAGTTGCGCTACTATTCTATTCTTAAACACAAAGTTGTGTCTTGTCATACACTTACATATAGGTTCCCAATAAGTATTTTAGTGATACATCATATATACTAAATGATTACACGGTAATTTATGGACTGTAATCTAAAGCTTTGCCTTTGTTTTCACTGAAGGTTGGAGTTGTGCCTGCTCAACACTTCAGAATGTGAAAGAAAAGGGGGTCTGTGCCTGGACGAAGGGGTATCAGGATGGAGTGATGGAGGGATGTTGTTGAGGAGGGAGGATGAGGTCAGAGGGAAACGGATCCATCCATTAGGGGATATAATGAGAGGGAGCAGCTGCCTGCTGCTGGGTCAGACAACACACAGATGTGAGGGAGCCTCAGGGCCCGACAGAGCCGAGGGAGAACGCTGGAGTCCCTATGGCATGACCTCACTCACAGAGCCAGGGCTCCCACTAACACCAACACCACTCCTTGCAATGCCAGGCCCTCCATTGGCTGAAGAAAGAGATCAACCATGCCTGAGACGCACCTGAGAAAACCCCTGTAGTCCCAGAACATTCTGGGTTGTTCTGCTCCCGTGCTGCTTGGCTAAACTCTGGCCGACCTGGAGGGGCACAGCGTGCCAGAGACTGATCTCAACATCACCTCCACTGCCACGAGCTGCTGAATCAAATACTCTGATGGGTGGTTGATTTTTTTTTAAGCTTCAGTGGTGTTAAATGTGGTGTAGAGTACATTAAATTATCTGTATATTTTTCTTCCATGTGAAGAGGTCAACAGAAGTGCCAGTTGGTGTCATGGTGTCATTTTCACTTCTGGACATCTTGTCCTGACAATCGCTGGACTGCTAGAAGTCAGAACAGTCAAATCTTATTGCCAGTGATATTTTATTATTTCAGTGCTTTAACAACTTGTGCTCTACTCTTACATATTGGGCCTACTGATATATTTTAATGCATGCATTGTGAGGCTTGATGCTTGCAAGAACAACAATATAATAGATCTATTGTTTCAAGCTATGAAAGCTACAAATAGACTGCAAATAGATGTCAACATTTTTGCATGTAAAAGGGTCTAACTGTCATGTCTTTATCCTGAGTGTGTTTGTGCTGACTTTTGGAGCCAGATTGAAGCGTGGGAATAGCAGCAGGATGACTCCTCTACTTTTTTGATGACAGCAATGTTCCCTTGGCAGAAACCAGGAGATGCACCCTGTGGTTAAAATGATGAAGCAGAAAGAAAGGCAGAGAGAAAGCAAGTGTGAAAAACTGATGTCTGCAATGAATGGGAAAAAAGAAGGGCAACTCATTGCAATCCCTCCTTTTAACCCACTGAAGGAATAGATCAACAATTTGGGAAATACACTTATTTGCAAACTTGCCTAGAGTTAGTCAATTTTAGAGGTACTACTAGGTGATTTTCTTCTTTTGTTTTAAAAAAAAAGAGCCAGAGTAGCTGTTTACCTCCAGTTTTTATGCTAAGCTAATGTAATCATCTGACACTTGGCTGTATTTTCATATTTAATGGACAGATATGAGAGTGCTCTAAATAAAATAAGCATATTTCCCTGTTTGTGGATTAATCATTACTGTACGAGTACCATAAGGCTCGATCCTGGGGCCATTGTTATTTAGCATGTATGTCACTGATCTCCCATTTGTGTTGCAGAAAACCTGATATAAGTAGATGACACAGTCATATATACTCATGGACTGACTTGTTCGGACTTGTTTGACACAGAAGTGAAACAAGTAGCTGCTAAGTTGTCTCAAACAATGGAAAAAAATGCTAATTGGCTTAATTTTTCATGTCTTACACTGAATATTAGAAAAACACTAACAATGTGTTTCACTAATAAGCAAAAACAAACGACTTTCCCAAATGTTTATGTAAATAGTCAAAAATAAATTGTAGATGAGGTTAAATACTTGGATCGTACTCTTGGGTTCAAAAGCGCACCTAGATGATGAACCATATACTGAAGTGTTACATCACTATAAACACATGAGAATCTACTGAGGTATATGTGAATACAATCCTATTTTCTCAACTATTTCAACTATTGTATTTCATGCTGGTCTCAAGCAAGCACAGCCTTAAAACCAATTATAATTGTAAGTATTATTAAAGCATGGTCATTATATTTAATGGTATTAGTAGTAGTAGTAGAAGTATATTTTATATTTTATTTTATATAGTAGTATATTTTTCTTGTTATGCTAATTATAAGCACCATCACACACTGCTAATAGTTAATGCACTAGCACATGAGCATGTAACACACAAATTCAGACAAGCATATGTACAAACACACTTAGATATCTTACTGCAGGTCCTTTATGGTAAATTAAGAACACATTCATGCAACTCTCACAACCATCTGTTTTATATATATATATATATATCTACACACACAAACACGGGCATAAAAGAATCACAGATGATGACATACACGAATGCACGCACACATACACTTTCGCATAACACACTGATTTATGCTCTTCAGATCCCTCTTTGGTGCTAGAGCTGCACGCTCAGGTGATGACACTCATTTCACACAGACACACACATACTGAAGTAGGAACAGCGATTCTGGGAGGTGTTGACACAGGCAGCCATTTCAGATGACTGTGTGGCTGACAGTCGGTGGTGAGTTGAGTGCTGTTCTCTCTGTTGTTACAGGCCCCTGCAGTCTCTCTTTCTCTCTCTCTCAGACGATGACATCCAGCTTAGTCACTCGAGAGCGACTGCCTTGTAATGCATGTTCGCTTGTAGCTGCAGTGCTCTCCAAACACAACTGGAAGCTTTCCTTTTTGTGGGACACTGTTGTGGTGCTCTATGTTTTTGCATACTGTATGTGCCACCTGCTTTTAATCTGGTGAATAAAATGTTCATTCAGGTGCAATCCACATTTTATATTGCATGTATGGTGACATTCAACTGTTTTATGTATTTATGCATGTCTTTCATTTGTTTAAATATTTATTTTTGATTCAAATTGCTTCTTGAAAGTTTTTATGTTTTCATTTTTGTATATTCTTAAATTAAATATTTATTCATTATTATTTTCATCACTGTTATCACCTTCAAAATTATCATCCTATAGTACACCTCTATTACAAACTGAGATTAACATTAGGCACAAGATCTCCATAGAGCCTCATTGTTACAGAGAGATTTACAATAAATTTGAGTTTTGTTCCTTAGTCACAGTCAACTGTGGATGTGAAAGTATATGATCCACTGGCATTTATGCTATGAAAAATACTCAGGTATGCTGTTGCTGCAAGCGCCGGATATATAGTTGCGTGGCAACATTACAATTCAGAACGACACAAGCAAGGAACACAAGCAGGGCTAAAAGAAAGCCAGAGAGCACTATTTGGGTCATTGAATACCTCTGTGTTTACCCTGAGCCTAGTGTGGGATTGACGCTTCGATCCCCACCTCCTCCTGGGAGTTTTTCCACCCTGACATGTGCGATGGGGAAACTTAAGCCTGAGCAGATCTCCCAAACTGGAATTTTCACTTCTCCTCTTTATAATCCTATCACCCCCACCTGCCTTAAAACCACTGTGTGTGTGTGTGTGTGTGTGTGTGTGTGTGTGTGTGTGTGTGTGTGTGTGTGTGCATTCTCCACTTGGTTTCCTCCCACCCTACTTTATCATTATTTTGCTGTTAAACTTTACTCAATCACCGCGACCCAAGTGCGCGTGTGTGTGTGTGTGTGTGTGTATGAGTGACAGGTCTAAATCTTCTCCAAACAGCAAATCACTACAACCCACTGCTTGGTGTAAGCACCCAACAATGAAGGGCAGGCAGGCAGCCAATCAGCACGGGGCTAAGCGATGATTGGACATGCTGCTTTATGACCTTTCAGGTGAGTCACACAAAGACCACCGAATATTTACTGAATAGCAATGGAAACTGCCTCCATTGCTGCTCTTGGCTGGCCCCTGTCAAATGCTAATGCAGAATAAACAGGTCAACGACGCCATGTTTTAATGTGAGAACTTTATCATCATCTTTCTGTGAAGAGCCCGCACACAGGGGTCTTTCAACTGGGATTATTTGAGTAGGACTATGCTAACAGAGTGGGCATGCTAAAATAAATCACTGCAAAAAATGCACATTTTCAAAAGTAACTTTGGTGTCAAACTTAGTCATATATTTTTAAATAAATAAAAAAGACTATCTTTAAACATTTTCAAAGACTATCTTAAACCAAGTGTATTTCTAACTGGAAACAAATAAAAAACGTATTTATTTTCATTATCTGAAAAATCACGACCCTCCAAAACCCTTTTCCAAACAAGCAGTGATTGTACATATTTTTTGTAGTCTCTGAGTCGCTCAGGTTGGTATGCACTCAATCTTACAGGTTTATTTGGTCATACGGGTTTATTTGCAGAGTGCAAATAGTAACGTTGCACTGTAATCAAATTCAAAGGAGTTACATTTGCTGCACATGGCCATTTATCTCAGGGTCAGGGACCTTGAAAAGACAACTATGATTTGGCAGTGGTGCGAGCAAATCCATCCTTCACATCTGCCTGGACTGGCAAGAGCTTACACAACAGCTCAAGTATAAAAGCACACATCACAAACACTCACTAGACCACAGAGGACGCAGAAGGAAGGCTCAGCTTTCCCTCCAGAAAAACATTATCGGGCATGGAAGAGAATGTTTCTCAGAGGGTGCAGCAGGTTTAATCTAGCTGTTACTGTAGTTGTACTGTATTTATTTCCTTTAAGGGTAGCGCTGAAGGCAGACTGGGCTTTGCAGTGAAAGGTAGTTAGAAGATGGCAGAGAGGAAATGAGATGGAAAACAGGCTTCATACACACACACACACACACACACACACACACACATACACATTTTTACTGGCAAACTACCATACCTCCCCCATCATCATGAGCCGACTTACCAACACAGAAGAAAAAGGTTATTATTACAGTCTTCCTGCAATATGCCATTTAAATCAAATCACTACATTGGACTTTAAAAACATGTCACCCACCTGCTGCAGGAACTGGAAATTACACAGCAGGGTCAGAAAACAGGTAATTGGTTGTTTCACAGGAACGGCTGCTGACAGGAGACTCGCTGTGCTTAATATCATGTGGTTTAAAGAGCACTAATTTTTTAACATTGTCATTGTGAACTAAACTGTGATACTTTGTTATGTTAACCCTAAACAAATGAGACCATGGCTTCTTATCTCATGCTAATGTTAATTTGTGTTTACTGCATCCTGGTGAAAACAAGGCGGAGTCACGAGATACAGGGCTACTTTCAGCCTTAAATTCACATTTGAAAGTTCACTTGAAAAAGAGTCACACCTTTAAACAGATATTTTCTTAAAGGGGAACATCAAAGTATGTTTGCCAATGTTTGGAAGTACTGCTGCATATGTATAAAATTCTGATAGATTGCCTCAAGTGATGTCACTCGAGTTGCATTATGGGTAATGTAGGTGCCAGGTTTTAAAAAGGAAGATGAATGCGTGGAAGGAAAATGATGAAATCTTTGGTTCTGCTTTATTGATTTGGATCCTTTAAAAACAAACAAAAAAAACTGTCTATCCTGAGTTGGACAATGTCAGGAATGCAATACTACATGACACTTAAAATTGGTTTATGAGAACATTCATAATTTTTTTGTATTGCTATTTAAAAAAAAAAACTTTTTAGGTACTAACAAAATTCACAAGCGGTCCACACCTGTTTATAGCCTCATGCATGGATGTTTTCTGACTGTAGATTTGAATGTGACACCAAAATCAACTAAAATAAAAATTAAATAAAAGTCAAATTAATATTCTGTTTCCTGTGTCAGTGTTATATACATTACTGTTAGTTTAGTAGTTCAGTTTCAGTTTGTTCATTTTTATCTGACTTTGCAAACTTTTACGGTTCATTTGCTTCAAGTCTCATGCTTCAACAAAAACCTTAGGGTCTATGCACATTGCTGTCCAAGTGAACAGCCTCTGTTATACCTGACTATATTTTATTTGCCTGCCAACTTTCAACAGTTGAGCTTTCATATTGTTATTTGTCTTGCAAAAAATGAGGGTGCTGATCAAATCTTACATACATTTAGTATTCATTAGAATGTAAAGAGCGATTTGTGACATGTGGCTTACATGTGCAGTTTGCTATATCCGACTTTAAGCACTGAAAAAAAATAAGCCAAACACACCTCAACACCTCAACACAGCAGTCTCCTAGATCATCACTGGAATGTCAATTTAGCACTGAAACTACAGTACCCATGAGCCTGGCTGCAGAGGCATTACATAGTGTACGTGGCCACATGCTTTCAGGTAGATACATATCTCTGCAAACAGATGCACATGCCCACACATACCTTCACATGCAAAGACACAGATGACATAGAACAACACAAACCTTTTCACCCAGACCTTGTTGAGTTAGTAAAGTTCCTTTCTGCGCTCATCAATGAACCAATTAATATGTTGAGACAGGATTAGTGCAGCTTTTAGGTCAAAAACAACATCTCCCAGTGCCTCAGAAGTGCTTGCTGTGGTGGAATGCCACCTGCCATTACCAGGAGATTACCTGTAATCTCTTATTACTTAAAACAGGGTGGAGAGGTTTTCATTGCAAGGCATCTTAGAAAATCAAATTGTGCTGTCAGCTGGGCTTAAGGCTTAGTTTATACACAGACTCATATTTGTAGAGAAACATGCCTGCATTTGTAGCCTGGACTACTTAGTAGGCCAGAGCCTGAAACAACCGCACAGACATGGTTTTCAGCTCAGACTTTAGTGTCAACACAAGTCAAAATGAACTCCTGTTGTCTTTCTCTTGCCAAGGGATCAGTCCATGAAGATCTTCTGATCATCAAAGTGTTAAACAGTATTTATGCAAACACGGCAAACTGCATGGAGAAGTTTACAGCGCAAATCCACGCACATTTATCACAAAAACAGGCAGTAAAGACATGTAAAGACAGAAACAGTGGTGAACATGAAAATATTGGTGCATGAACTACATTAGTGCTCTCTCTCTCTCTCTCTCTCTGTCTCTCTCTCTCCTGGATAATTGCTGTTTTGTCTTGACTGCATGTGCTGTTATTTATTTGCACAGGAACTGAGTTTGTTTCCCTCAGGGCGAGAGATGTTTTTCGGCGAGGAGTGTTCCTGGTGTTGTACAAAAAACTGGAATGAGAAAAGCATTGGTATTATTCCCAGCCCTCAAAACACACCCACATATAGCTTTTAAAAAAACAACATCACCAAAATATGAAACGCTGTTCCATCAGATTACCTGATGTCTACCACATAAAATCATTACACAGCTTGCATCTGCAGGGGAGGACAGGTAGTTCAGCATGAAGTGTACTGCAAAGTCAAAGCACAAACATTTATGGGCTTTGCATGGTCAATATTTATCTATGCAGCAAAACAATGGCTACTTTTCAGGCTGAAGCCTGGTATTTTTGAAGTCAAACACAAAGCGGTGCCTGCAGACATCGGACACAGCAGTAGCACAAGCTTGAAGCGCTTGATGTGGTTGAAGAGGACACATCTAACTTTCACTATGATCCTCATTAAGTTAGAGGAAGGAGAGGGGAAATCGGGAGGCAGAGAGATGACATGAGTGAGAGAAGAGCAGGCAAAAGTAGGAAGAGGAGTTGTTGGAAACAATGAAAAAACAATGAAAAACTGTGCAGCAACAAAAGGAAAGATGAGCTAATGTATGTATTGTTTTATAGCCGCTACCTTGATTGTTGTTTCATCTGATATGTTTTATGACAGCAGAAAAAGTCAGTTTCCAAACCTGCTTTAAGACCAACATTCAACACACCACAGTATCAGTGTGCTCCTGTGTTTCACCTTTGTCTCTGCGGTCCAGATGTCAAATGTGGCTACTACAAAGTGAGTGTACCATTGGATTGTGTCTGTAAGACCAGTCCAGGGCTGCATGGGGGAACGGGTGTCTCTGACATGTAAGGCAGGAATTTGTGACAGGCATCTCCCTGGACGAATAGCAGGCGGAGTGAGGATGAACAGAACCTTCAGATGAAAGACCCGGTGCAGCTCGACCCACATTTCCATGTCCTCCCATCAGTCCCCCAACAATTCAGTTCCACGCAGGCCCTGTGAAGGAAACATACCACTGTGACACACTGAGGAGGAATACTCTATGAGTGTAAGTGCAGTGTATTTCTATAGGAAGCACATGTTTATTATTTTGGAAATATTTTGCATGTGTCTATACATGCATGTGAACATATGGGATTGCTTTTTGTAGACTCATGATTATGTGTGCATCTGTGGGTGTAGGTGTGTGTGTTTGTAATGATATACTGTATATCAAAGAGAAATGCTCCAGGTTCATGTCAGTCACTGGGCCCTTAAACGTGCTGGATGGATTGGTAGGTTATATATTGACACTGATATACAGTACATTATATCATATTCATTCATTAGTCATACTGCTTATCCTTTCATGGTTGCAGGGGGCTGGAGCGAGGATGGGATACACCCTGGACAGGTCACCAGTCTATCACTGGGCTAACATATAGAGACAAACAACCAATCACACTCACATTCACACCTACGGGCACCTTGGAGTCGCTAATGTCATTGATTGTGGAAGGAAGCCGGAGTATCTGGCAGAAACCCACGCAGGCACAGGAAGAACATGCAAACTCCACAGAAACCCAGAACCTTCTTGTCGTGAGGTGAGAGTGCTAACCACTGCATTGTTGTGCCACCATATATCATCGTATCGTATCGTATCGTATCGTATCGTATCGTATCGTATCGTATCGTATCGTATCGTATCTTATTGTATCGTATCGTATCAGATTGTATTGTATTGTTCTCTTGTTTATGTGTTATGTTAAATAACTGTTAAACAAAATTTAACAATCACTGAAGGGGTCACATCACTGTACAGTAAGATTAAGTGCAGATCTTCTGAATGTTCCCAGCAATACTGTGAGTTTGCTCACAGTACTTATGGGTGAAATTAATGTGTTAATGATTTGTTTGTGTCAAAATGCCACATGTAGCACCTTACCCTGAAAATGAACACACTGAGCAATCCACTGAGAAACCTGATCCATCTTTAAATATAGTATATTCAACATTTCAGAGGTAGTACCTCTGATTACCAAACAATACATAAATCATACAAGGATGAAATTGGGTAATATTCATTAACAGTGGTCCACTGAGATGGGCTTGTTTAGGTTCCCTGCATGATTCATCATAACAGCTGCTTGGGTTAATGGTTTCAACTGAATAATCAGTTATATCATTTTGCCACGCCTCTGTTGACACTTGAGTCTTAGTGGAACCATTTTTCAATTAGGTGATTAATTTCATTGAACTGACAAATTAGTACCTCCTGTGAAGA
Source organism: Seriola dumerili (assembly GCF_002260705.1). Classification (NCBI taxonomy): domain Eukaryota; kingdom Metazoa; phylum Chordata; class Actinopteri; order Carangiformes; family Carangidae; genus Seriola; species Seriola dumerili. Next base: position 9,257,502 of record NW_019174272.1, on the reverse strand, counting down.
GCTTCCCTGAGTGTGTGAGGCTTATTTAGAAAGACTGCGCTTTATTTCGCAATTAATCTGATCTTGATGAATGTATCACTCTGGCCATTTGTTATCCAGTGAGGGGGAGAGTGGGAGAAAAGGAGTGGTTGACTGTTCCACTGTAAATATGGATTGTGGCTCTTATTTTTCATGATGGTGGTTGGGTTAGTGTCTGGAGTCTGAGAGGGACCACCTGGGCCAGAGGTTTGTAACCAGAGAGCAGGATTTCAACTCTGCACAAAACCAGTGTTTCAAATCTCATATGCACAAAGCCAAGATATCAAAGCGGTAATAGCTCATATGTAAAATGTGAGGTGAGAACTTCCACATGGCCTCAGGGCGTCAAGTGGAGTAGAGTTACCTTTTCCTCATTATCAACAAACTGCTTGTTCACTCTTACGGAGAGCTGAAGTGAATCCTTATTGACTTCAGCGTCAATCCTTCTATCGCACCAAATTCTGATGATTTCAAAAAGAGGACAGCATTTATTTAATTATTATTATAATTATTGGCAATTCCAGTAATGAATGTTCAACTCAGTGATACTAAAATGTAACATACACATTAAGGGTAGGAAAGGAGTACAACCTAAAACAAACAGCGCTAATGCTTTCAGGTTAACACACATCTCTGGTGTTAAAATAAGTCAGCAGAGCCATATTTGAGGATGTTTTATGACTGAAATCCATGTTCCTCACACCTCAGAATATAGTATAAAAAAACATGTATTTTTTTCCCTCAGCCGTGTAGTGCGTATGATAGTTCATCAAGCAGACAAGTGAAAACACAGAGAAGTGTGTGTTTCTTCACAATGCCTGAAGCTTTTCGTCTGACCTTCTCCCCTCTCCATCTCCCTTTCACCTTCTCCCTCTCTCTCTCCTCTGCCCTGGGGCACCAATGGGTGGGCCTTTAGTAGAGGCCAGAGAGTGGTGGTGGTGGTGGTGGTGGGGGGGGGGGGCTGGCATCAGCCATACCTAAGCAAGGAAAAAAGAAAGAAGGATGATGGTTAGCCTTGACGTTGTTGAGACAGTGGTTGGGTGAGGAGAAATGAGGTAAATATCAATGGCGGTGGTCTCACATAGCTCATTAGTCAATGTCTGCAGTTCACTGTCTGAGCATCAGCTCAGAGCAGCCCCAGGGTTCGCACCACCTCCACCACTACCACTGTCCTCCTGGAGAATTGTACCCAGGCAAAAATAAAGCAACCTGAGCCGGGCATAAATCATTAGGAACATTTGTTACCTCGGGTAATTGTGCTTCATTCATCTTCAGGCCTTTTCCATTTGTCAGCTCCCAGAGGCTGCTGGGTGTCAGCTGCACAGGCCTGTGCTGTAGGTTCGCCTGACTGTGCCTGACCAGAGCTACAGGAGAGCAGGGAATCAGGAAACAGTCATACATAATGCAGCAGGGTTAGACTGATACTACACTGGGCTGCTACTCCTACTACTACTGATTTTCTTTGACATTAGACATCAGCAACTCAGTTATCTGTCATCTGAATACTGAATACAAACACTCCACATACAACTACACATACTGCAAGTAACTGCCTGCTGTGCAGCTTCATGCTGGCTAGAAAACAAGTTCAAATAATTTGTGGTTGACACATAAACACACCTTGAAACACAGCTGAACACAGGCGGAGAAGAAGCTGAATGAGCACCGACCGAGGGTGTGTTTTCATGTGTATTGTGATCTGCTCTTTAGGCAGGCATCTATTAACACCAATTGTAACCTCACTGCCTTGGAACCTGTCTTCAGCTGTTAGCACCCTGCCACCTCCATTCACCTTAGTGACATGAACGTCTTTAACACACTGTCATCTGGAACACACACACATTACGCACGCACATACAGCACTAACACCACTCTACTTAACAAAAGGCAATCTTGGATCTGATGACGTCTCAGGTCTTTTTTCCCTTTTAAAGCTCCCCTGCATCTGTTTTAAAGAGTAAAGAAGCACAGCAGGAAAACGTGACACCACATAAAGACAAGGAAAGAGAGAAGTAGAGGAACAGAGAGGGAGGGAAGTAAAATATTACTTGTTGAGAGTAAAAACATCTTCTCCATCCTGAATAGTCCCTCTTGGCCAGTCTGTGAGGCCTGATACTCAAACTGAATGGCTGTTTCATTGCAATCAATTGAAAGTTGAGGGACTCACAAGAGATAGATTAAAAAACACCCAACTCAAGCTGGGAAACTCAAGAGAAAAATGCAACAGTTCTGAGATACCAAGTTTCATGTGGTTGTTGTTGCATCTTTGCCATCATTTAACAACACCCATAGCACAGAATCAGATACAGACAGGTAGCCAAGGTACAGTAGTCCGGGTGATTAGGGGAGTGGATGTGATAAAGCTGTTTGTTTTCTGGTGAGATAACGTGTTGAGACATTGCTAGAATGTGGAAATTTACATGGAAACAGATGCAGGTTTGTTTACAACACTAAAGTTAGTTCACTTTGACAAGGTACATTTCAAGTAATACCAAAAAAAACATGTGGGCTGACTTCAGTTTGTGTTGCTCTGACAAGCTTCAAGTGCAAGTGTGTTTTCGGTTTGCCCAGTGTGAAACCCCCAGTTCACCCACAAAAAAATTCTACATAAATAATGTGAATGTCATATTTTTTATTGAAAATGGTTTAGTTTACAGCTCTCAAAAAAAAGAACTTTCAAAACTGATTCAACTGAAGATGAAAGATCCTGACTTTTAATCCATACTCATAGAGACAAGAGTTAACATTGGTGTTGCTCTCCACCGCTGCAGACAGTTCTTGGTGAGTAAAGCAATGAAGTTTGTTTGAGACGGGTAAGTAAACAGCTGTTAATGGCAATGCTGGCTATGTAGCAATAGCAAAACAAAGCTCCTTTAATTCAATGTCTGACAATGAGTTAACGTAAAAGAATCTGTAGAAACACTAGAAGTCTCCAAATATTAAAGTAAGGCCACTGGTAAACTGTAAATAAGTGCAGGAATTGGCTTTTCTTTTTTTTTTTTTGCTTTTCTGTCTGGTGATGAACAAACTGTTACAAATATGCAATGCACATAGAAAAGTTACAAGTGATGTCAGCCTGTTTCAGACTGCCAAAGCAGAGAGGAGAGGAGAGAGGAGGAGAAAAGTGGCTAATGCCGATAAGGTCAATCTGACTAGCATATTACATTTGACCCTCTGAAGTTCACCTGCTCCGTGTGGCACAGCTTACCATGGTGATCTATCCTGGTTAAAAGTGAGCCAGCTTTGTGATTGAACAAAACCTGAGTTAAGCCCAAAGATATCTGGATAACCTCCTAATCTTGTTTTGTGGTACAGGCTACAGACCCCCTGTTTATATTGGAGGTTTTATGTTAAAAATGTGTAGTTGCCAATCCCAAGCTGAGATAACCCCTATGACATCATCAGGGTTATTTTCTCAAACTTGGCAAAGCTCCTCTGGAGCCACAGAAGATTTACACAGCTGTTTTCACAGGCTGAGTCGTTTCCTCCATGACAAGAAAACAGAAGTTTAGGTGTAAATATAGCAGAGTGTATTTCCACAGCACAATGTAATAGTAAGATAGATCTCTCTGCCACAAACTTATTAATGAAAGTTCTGCATGTAAATTTATGAAGAGAGTAGAGACAATTTATAACCAGAATAATAAGAGTGCGGATGTGTAATGAAGAGAAGAGAAATAATTACAAACAGAGGGAGAGACACACTCATAGAGTGCTTTCGGCTCTTCTAAGGATTGGGCCCTTGAGTAGCTGGGTGGCTGTTGCTGACAGGTGAGGATGTCTTTTATCAACAGGTGTTAGGAAGCCAATGAAGATATGAGGACAGATAGCGCAGGCAGGCGGTACAAACAGGGAAGAGAGTACGAAAAAGAGAGATGGAGAAAAACCGCAGACAAGGTGTGTGCACAACCACAGCCACATTCTCAGCCTGCAAACACCCTTTCACCACCCCAACACCCCCCCACCCCCACCCCCCACACACACACACATGCACACATGCACACACATAGTTATCTCCCTAGATCTGAAGGAGGCGGATGCGCTGAGGATCTACACATTGCCAGTTCCAGCATAATTAGTAGGACATGCAGCCAGCCGTTGCCCGAGCTCACTAACACACATTTGGCCCCAAAACAAACGAGCAGCGATCTAGAACAAACAGTGCTAATGCCCTGAAGTCAACTCAGCCTTTTATCAGGAATGTCTCACACCCCGCTCACACACTCCAGAGCTCTGCACTTGGAAATTCATTATTAGGTTATATCAGATTGATACATAAACATACAAAGGGCATGGCCGGTCTCGTGGCATAGGTGACATACGCCTAGAGCGCTGAATGTAACAGCTGAGGCGAACGCAAGAATGCCACAAACATAACAACAGAATCAGCCAACACAATGATAAACATACTGAGCCGTTGAACTGTCAGTCACAAGTTGATAACATGATGGAATAAACACTGCTGTTCCTCACAATTTTTCATCTTATGTCAACATTAAAATGCTGTTTGTGTGTAGACATTACATTTGTGGTAGTCATGTGCGGATTGCATAAAAATGATCATTCTGATTACAGATTTCTGATTGGGGTCGGTGAAATAATATAGGAAGATACTAAAATATTAATTACATTTTCTGAAATGTGAACATACTTTTAGCTTCATTTTATGAGCTTTTATGAACTTTTAAATTGTTTGTGTTCAGGATGGATTAAAAATGTCAGCCTGTGTTCAGGCTATTGTAGAAATACCTGTTGCCATTTTCATTTGAACAGAAAAGAACTTTTACTTTGAATAATAAATAATAAATGTTTGTTTATTTAAAACCAACCTACATCAGTGTAATATGGTACCATAGCATTGCATGTAATATCCCACTGAGCAATGATGGTGATGTGTGATTGGGTGCTGGTCACTAGATCGAGGAAAATAATCAATAATTTGTAGGCACTAGCTAGCTAAGTAGCAGTAAAGCTAATGCTAGATAATAATGCTGTGATAGCTGGTTACACTCAGATACAGATTGAATGATATGAATCTGAATGGTAAGCCAGCAGTGGTGGAAGAAATATTCAGATCCTTTACTTCAGTAAAAGTACAAATACAAATGTAAAAATACTCAATTACAAGTAAAAATCCTACTTAAAGCACATAAAAAGAAAAATGTAGTTAAAGTTTCAGAGTAAAAGCACTGGTTTGGTCCCTCTTACTGATATATTGTTATACACATATGATATCATTAGATAGTACTGAAGCATTGGTGTGTCAGCAGCATGTTACTGTTGTAGCTGCTAGAGGTGGAGCTACTGTGAACTAGCTTATATGCAGTTTTACTGTATATACAGGGACACCAGATCAACCTGAGGGGAAATACTCAAGTAAAGTGTAAGTACCTCAGAATTGTACTTAAATAGTACTTGAGTAAATGTACTTAGTTACTTTCTACCTGCACAAAGGAGACAGAAGGAACATGTGCAAACTGCAAGCACATAAACATTGATGTCTATTAAATTTTAAAAGATTACATGGACCATCATCATATTATATGATTGTTTAGTATTTTGTATTTGGAGAAAGGGCAGGGTTGACTCAGTCATTGAGAAAATATTATTTGATATATATAATGCATGAGAGGCATAAACAAAGTTGCATCTGTGATGGCAGTCATCCATGAAGCGTTTTGTAAAAATACAAAACCATGTTCTATTGAAAATTGCACACAAAACATGAAAGAAACAATATGCAACATACCATGAAGAACGCAGTGTATTACAAAGGACAGGATGGATGAGTCAGGACAGCGAACAAAGCTTCCTGTCTGCTCTGCCAGATGGGCACCTTCGCTGTTGTGAAAAATCCAAGCTGGCTTCAGTCCAGACAACAGCAACTGCAATATCTGTCCCCAGGGAAACAGGGCTATCTCTTAGTGTTCAGGTAGTGGAGGGGGGTTCTAGGGGTCAGCATCCTGCTGCTAAACCTGGAAAAGGAAACTAATCAGGGTCAAAGAGGGCCACAGTGTTGAGTGAGACTCCACATGGGGACAGGGTATTCAAAGTGTATTCCTCTCTCTCTAACTCCACCAACTTCATTAAAACTCTGCACCTGGGCCTAAGACTGATCCATGGGGAACCCCCTCATGGTCACCACCAGTCAGACCCTTAAATCTGTCCCCAGCCCTTTATTCATTCCCCACTTATCCCCCCTTTCTCCTTTATTCTATGCTCTCTGCCATTTTGGGTCAAGCTCAGAGCTACAACACTGAGCTGATGTGGACAGGAAAGGGATGAGATAGGATTAGAGAGATAACAGAAAGCCAAAGCTGGGTTTGTTGCTCAGAAAAATGATCGCTCCAGTCTCTGCTTGTTGGTCTCACAATTAATAATGGGTTGTAATCAGAGACATTTTTCAGCGCCTCTCCTGGGTTTCAGGAGCTTGGCTGCCAGTTGTCATCCGGTGTTGAGAGGGCAACACAGGCCCAGAACCAGCTAACACCTGATGAAAAGCCTCTGTTGGCTTTCATCTTACACACTCACACACACACAGAGAAATGATTAGGTGCTCACATTCAAGCACTTCCATTTTCAGACATGGCATATGTAACATTGCTACATCTATCTGTTGAAGCGATGGCTTTAGATGTTCATAAAGATAGACTTAGATAGCTAGATAACCTATAACAAATAATCAAACAGACGTCTAAATTCATCTGTTGCAAAAAGCAGTTTATTCTTGACTATCTTAAGATGGACTGTGGTACAATGAATTCTGGGTAAAAAAATTTTTTTTTTTTTTGACTGAGGAACCACATCCAACCACTGAGCTCCATTTACCCCCAACAGAAAATGTTTTGGAAGAATATACAGTTACAAGGACTTTTTTATTTATTTTTTTTAAGTATTTTTTTTTGGGCTTTTGTGCCTTTATTGGACAGGATAGTAGAGAGAGACAGGAAATGGGGAGGCAGAGAGAGGGGGAATGACATGCAGTAAAGGGCTGTCCGATGCAGGATTTGAACCGGGGCCTGCTGCAGTGAGGACTGCAGCCTCTACGTATAGGGCACCTGCTCAACCCACTGCGCCACTCGACGCCCCAGGATGTTTTACTTTCATTGAAGAGTGTAGAAAATAAAGATATAAATCTAAAAAAACTCTTTCTCTTCTCAATGCTCTCTCCATAACAATGTCAGCAAACCACAAATTATGAGCCATGTTTTCCTGTTTTTTTTGCTGATTGTCACTGATTGTTAATATGGTAACATTGGTCTTAGGCCTGAGTTATCCTGGGGGTAAGGTGTCTAATTTTCTTTGGCTTAAAATTAGTCAGTCTTTATTTTTGTGAAATGGTTTTACTTGTATTGTATATGATCTATGAGCAAAATTAAGACTGGCCTAATGCTACAGACCAGTCTAAACTATCTTTGTAAAACCAGCCCCAGGATATACAGTAAATGTTTCTTGTGATTTTATTCAGACATGACGGGACCACTATGGAAAGAACAGCGATGCTTGCATATATATATTTGGTGTTATTTTCTCACAAGGTCCATCAGTATTGCATTTAATGCTCATTTTGTCGTCAAAACCTTAAAGCTGCCCTGTGGAGAAAACTGTTTATAGTCAGTGTTTCTCACAAAAGTTCATTGTGTGTATCCTTAAGGTCTAACAAACATGCTGAGTGCACTCCTTTCTGCTGAAAACAGTTGCAAGCCTGGTCTGTTTGAAAATTGTGAAACCTGCATTGTTTACATCCAGCTAGCTAGCAGACTGCACTGGCACCTTACCTGCATTAGCATTGGTAAATAGCATGAAACCATTGGGAGGAATCACCTCACTAGTGTGCATGTGCACATGTAAAACAGGGACCCACTAATGAAAATCTCCATAGCCCTGCTATTGGCCAGAAACTCCACAGGGCATCTTTAATTAATGATCAATGTGAGTGCAAGGGAAGCTGGCCTCTGTGTTTGATCAGTGAATCCTAAACCTAATACTATAACCCCAATAAACATCTTTTTATGAGATACAGAAATATACATGCTGTATATAGTGTTTTGGCAGATTTTTTGGATACATTTATATAGCACAGGTGAACAAAATGTGAGTTTAAGTTTTCTGTGCATGTTTTAATCTTGGGCTGTTGTGGCCCTCACATGTGCCCCGTTGAAAGTGTCACAGTAATGTATAGGTACGATGTACTGAATGTCACAGGCACTTGAGACTGACTCATTAAACTGCCATCATGTTTACACAATGAGGTGCATGTCTGAAATGAGCTTTAGTCTTTTGTGGCATGTGCGTCTGGGCCTGTCTATTCTAAATAACATTATGTGATCACACAAATATTTGTTACAGTTGTTGTCTGTGCCAACACTCATTATTGATTGCTGTAAAAATAATGATGTTATCTGACACTGCCATTATACTGGATAAAAGTATCGGTCACATAACATGTAGATCCTCAATGCATCCGCCTTTAGTCACACAAAATCAAACATGTCTGAGGTGTGGATGTTTATTGTGAAGCATAATAACTCAAAGCTATTTGTGCTATGAGGTGAATGTTATTTAACTGCCATTCCAGTAGGTTTTGTCTGCAGGCCCATGCCATATGTCCTGCCAAGAGTGTTTACACCAAAAACCATTCGCTCTGAGTAACTCTGCGCAGCCAACCGGGCCATAAGTGGCGTCACGCAGCTGCTCCAGCCGTGGCCCGGTCTGAATCTGTGTTATTGTTACTGGTAGCATTACCACGCTTAAGTGCGACAACATAATTTGTAACAATAAGAACAAATTAGCTCGATGCCATCTGTGTACGGCATGTACTTATAGCTCTGTGAATGGAGAGAGAGAGAGAGAGAGAGAGAGAGCGATACAAACCACAAAACCACAGAGGAACGAGCCCTGCACACAAAACACGTGAGTACAAACGTCTCTCTACAGTTTGTCTCTCAAACACAAGCAGGCTCAGATTTCAGGCCTTGTGGTCTCCCAAAGATATATCGAAGTACACATCAGGCTGTGTGTCACTACTGTTTACAGGAAAGTGATTTATGGGGCTTTTTGGGGAGAAGAGGGAAGGGTGATATGGTCTGAATGAGTTTCAGAGAGAAAGTGAGAGGACGTCAAGCTACCATTAAATAACCACCGCAAAATTCATTAATGAGGATTATTTATCCAAGAAAAGAAAAGTTGAGAGAATATACAGCAATTCATGTCCATTATGACATAAAAGCCATTAGTGAATTAGTCTACAAAGTAACGTTTTTTTGTCTTGTGGTATGTTGGATGTGGAAACTTGGCATAATGCTTGTGCAAATGCCAGACATAACTGCATGGGAGCAAGATAAACATAGTTTGCATGTTGTCAAATAAAGCAACTGCACCAGACATGTGGAAGATCTATGTTCCTCTGTGCCGTCTTCATATGACAGGCTCTTTGTGTTGGACACAGAGAGCAACTTGTCCGACGAGTAGGGTTCCATTCTATTTAGACTAAATGTGTGTATCCGTGTGTGTGTGTGTGTGTGTGTGTGTAGGAAGCTTATATCCTTGCACTTACAGTACAGGTCGAGCCATAGCACACGTGCACACTTCACAGGTCCCTAGCTGTGTATTCTCAAAACACTGACGTCTCGGGCAAATATGCCATTATGGAGGCATAGTGGCGTACTGTCAGTAGAGATAGAGAGCGAGATAAAAACCTCTCACACAGGAAAAAGAAAAAAACTCCACTCACAGTTGAACAGATATAAGGGCATGTAGCTTGTCACATGCAGGAAAGACAAATTTGAGTCTTAGCCTTTTGAAATACATACTTTTGACAAAAAAAAAAAAAAACAGAGTTAGAAGTGGTAGAATTGGTGACTGATCTGTTCTGGTATGGCTGAGGTTGCAAGACTATTAACAATGTGTTTGGAAGTAGATAATAGAAAGATAAACCCAAAACCTCTCTGGGTCTGGGTCTCAGATTCACTTAAAGTCCAACTGACATTTGAATTCCTCACTGTATGTGTAAGGAAATGTTAACTATTATTAGCTGTTAGCTATTATTCACATTTTTCCATTTTATAAAAGAGGATGAAACTGTTTTTGGACATATTGTGGAGAGCACTAATGTAGGGAGAAATATCATGGCAGAAAAATAAATAAAACTTCCTCTCTAGAAAAAGTACTCTCTATGATTGATATTTTGTTTAACATGATTTTCCCACATGAAAAGTGAAAAAAATAATAGAAAACTGGGGCTGGAAGCACATCTACACTTACTTCCTCATTGAGAAATCTGGATCAGGCCTCGTGCCCCGTCCACCACATCTGCTTTTGCTAGGCTAACAGGTGAAAGAGCAGAGAGTATCAAGATAGTCAGAGGAGGAAACATCAGAGAGACTCAGTCAGACCCAGACTCAGATGAGGAGTCTGCTGAGACCAGAATCAGAGACTAGCAGATGTATCAGAATGGTTAGCATAGTTATCTTTAGTTTCATTTATGTTGTTTGTTAGCTCGTTAGCTTGGTAGCTTGTAACTGGCAGTGGCTGACACACTGTTGGTTGTGCTAATGCAAACTCTCTCTCTCTGTTCCTGCAAGTTGATAGGATTGGTTCCTTAGGTTATATGAGACATTTTTATGAGGCTGTCATTGGTTCACTGCAGTTCCAAGGTGGAAATACTCGGTCATGGTATTGACTGCTTATTTTGCTCATGATATATTTTGTATTATATAAAAACCATCATATGGAGCTCACATGTTAATAAGGTTAAGCACTTGATTTTCATCGGAGGGAGTCTTTAAATTCCCCCCCTAGATGATTACATTTTGACAGAGGATGTATATTATACAGATTTCATCTCAAAAATGAAAGCAAAGTTCAGTTTGACTTTTCATAATAATATCAATACCAATTTGTATGAAATTACCCTCCATGATTATTGATTTCTACAGAGGTTTACATGTTCAAATTCTATGTAGTTTTCATTTTCTCTCTGTGACACTGTGCCTGGTATGTAACCCTAATGAAATAGTGCTCTGTATATTTTTATAACTAGCACCATGTGTCTGTGTTACGAGGAAACATGATGGTATGTCATCAATGCCATCAGGACAAATTTCTCTCTATTTATTGCATTTGGCGATTTAAGCAATTTTGATTTTGATGGGGATCAAACTGAGCTGAACGATATCAGCCACATGTGCCGTGCTGCAGTTACAAACCACATGAAACAAAAAGAGGTGGGGGCGAGAGGAGGAGCGGGGCACCAATTCAGTCCAGATTCAAACACTCAGTGGAAGGTGGCCTAGGCTCAAACACCAAAAGACCACCCCAAAGTCACCCTGTGGTCTCGCCAAAGACAAATGGGGCGCTGAGGCTCGGTGGCATCACAGAAAAATAGATCCAGTTACGGTGATATACGGAGTAGCTCCGTCTTACTCTGTCTGGTGTTTTGGTTTTAATTGTTAAGTAGCACGCTGCCAAGAATGCAAGGAATTCCAACAAAGATGGAAAAGAACTGGTGGAAAAAAAATCAAATTGATCCATAATGCCTTGTGTGCTTTGGCAGAGCAAGAATGGTCTTTTTTTTTTCTTTCTGGGAGGGTGAGACGAAGAAGGAGGTATAAGACCGGGAGTGTGGTGTTTATTGGTTTCTGCCAAGCCAGTCAGAGAAGCAAACACAAGCAGAGTGAAACCTGATCGACTGGCACCGTGCCTGGACCAGCGGTGGCGCAGTGCAGCGTCAGGGGAAAAACACTCACAAACATACACAAGCACAAGACCCAGGTCTCCAAATAATCACAAGATGAGCCAGCCAGATAAAAAAAAACAAACAAACAAACACATCACTGAATTTAAGGTAAAACCTACAAAAAACCGTCTGAGCATGTTTTATGGACCAGACAGGGAACAGGAGAGCTGTGGATGATCGAGGATGACTTTTAAGAGTCTCCTCGGATGCGGGGAAGTTTTCCAATTGAAGTTTACTAATTCCATCCCCTTGATCCCATACCACTTTTCTCCACCCACACACACACACACACACACACACACACACACACACACACACACACACACACACATACTCCGGCCCAGCAGGAAAATCCCTCTGTGGCCAGGCATTTCTTTTTAACTTGATATGCTTGTGAATCACCCCCAGTGCTGCAGTGCTGCTCCACTAATGAACACAGGGCCCACAGACGGAGCTGTCCATGCCCTGCTACGCTCCCCGAGCGCACTGGAAAACAGGATCCAGCTGCCCAGCACCCTGTCATTATAGAAAAAAAAACTCCCAGAACACCCTCTGCCTGCCCCTAGACCCGTCTCATCCCCTGACCACATCTCATACTCACCAATCATGCCTCCTGCAGCTAACCTTGGTCTGGACTTAACCTCAGGAACCTTTTCAACCCTGGCCCAGCTGGAGCAATAACCTGCATCTCACATTATTCATCTCGTTGTTTTGATTACTTCCTTTATCAGAACACCACAGCCAAGCGGTCCCACTTCCTTCAGCATAACCACACACTCGTACGGCACCTGAGATTCAGTTCAACGACTGCAGAGCCAGAATAATCTTGGCAGTCTAGGAATTCAACTTCATTGGGCTGTTGCTCACTGCATTTTGTTTACATGCAGTGTCTGACTTCTGCTCAAAGCCTATCTCCATTTTCATGCCCGCTGCACACAGCTCCTGATAGTTGTCTTTATTTTTGTTGATGCAGTATACATACTATAGTGAAAGCGATAAATCTGCAGCGACAGTCTTGGATCTGTATCTGAAGCAGACACCAATATAAATATAAGCATGATGTATGGAGGAGGATGAGGGGGAGGAGGGGGGAGGAGGGTGGAAGAGAAGGGATTCAGGGGGTTGGCATGAAAATCCCATCTGATAACCTCTTCAAAGCGAAGGGCTTGTGACGTGTGAGTCTTGGCAGCAGGATGGCATGGGAAACGGCACACAGAAACACACACACACACACACACACACACACACACACACACACACACACACACACACCACATGCCCAGCTGATACCAGCATCAGGGTAGATTGAAGCCATATCTAATATGCTGAGTGAAAAGTAAACACAGCACTGTGGCATCAGGGCTTCCCGCTTACTGACAAACCATCTGACTCAAAACAAGCCCGGGGCCAGGAGGCTTCCAGGAGCCCAGGGTAGGGCTGGCTGGCCATAAAATACAGATGTACATACTCACACACACACACACACACACACACACACACACACACACACACACACACACAAAACAAGAGTCAACTAGATATAATTGCTCTGTTGTTGTTCTGTCATTAGCAGTCATAGCAGAGCGACACCAAAATGATTTACAGGGGCACAGGGGAGATTTGTGAACATTCTGTGAGATCTGTCACATTTATCCACCTCTGAGGCAGGTGAGTAATTCTTAATAAATCTATAAGTTATGGTCATTCATGCATTCTCATTGGGTCCTCAAGAAATCCAGCTGATGATGTTCCCAACCTCTGAGGCGTGTGACCTTCTGAAGTGAAACAATGTCTATTCATAAACCATTGAAACAAGTTGTATTTTTCTCTGTGAGTCAAATTAATTTTATTTATATAAGCTAAAGACACAAATCTGAAATTTGCTTTAAGCGGCTTTACAATTTGCACACCATATGTCACCTTATATCTGTATAGGTCCTTGATGTAGAGAAGGGAAATACACAGTATGGGAAACAAAAGGAAGAAACTTGAAGAAAAGGATCATTTGAAAAGTTTTAGGAGCCTGATGAAGCATTTCACAATAAAAGAAAGATATGAGAAAGACAAACAAACCTGATGGATGGCTAATTCACCATCTTTTTCTGGAGCTCTCAATCATATCACAATCACATACCTTCATCAGCTCCAACATCATTAACTGATGGAGTTTGCTCAGTTGCCATGGAGATAAATCTGCTGATGTGAATCCACTAGCTGTTAGGAGTACCTCCATAGCACTTTTTCTTAAGACTTCTCCTCCATGTTATCTTACATTTAAGGATTAAGACTAAAAGCTACAGTAGTAAGTGGAGCTGGAGTTGGACTGAACGAGGTCAAGAATCAACTTTGATGCATAATTTGTGGAGCAGAAATATGTTGTTTTTCCTGCCTATTTTCTTGTTAATAAGCATGTGACACCTTAGATTTATCTGGGGGGTTATCACGGGGTCCCGACTCCTGGTTGGGAACTAGTGATGTAGAACATAACTCATGAGAACATAACTCGTTTAAAGACTGAACACACAGGCTCACATGATGCATGCAGATTAACTCATGTAATACAAGTGTACGACTAAATCTTGTAATTCTTTAATTGTCCCACCAGGGATCTGTCCCGCACTGAGACACTGCTCTCTGTCTGTGCAGTGATATCCCCTGAGCTCTGTTTGTTGATGTGTCAAAAGCAAACACCTCGCTGCTCTGCGATATTTTGACAATGAGCCTGTGTGTGTGGCTGACTGGCGTTTAACAGACTCCCCTGCTGGCTGTGTTGTAGACACAATAAAGGAACCATCAGACGTGGCAGAGGGGGATCTGACTTCTTCCCCACCCACACCCTGTGCGATTCTCTGCTGCAGTCTGTCTTGTGGCCTGAAAAGTTTCACAAATCATGTTAACAAATATCCAAGGCTGGGTATCCTGTGGTTTTTCACTCCAGAGTACAAGGAGTTGTGTGCTTTTGTTGTGGCCACAGAGATTCAAGATGATCTTGGAGAATGCTAGGAGCATGTGAAAAATATTTGTAGCCATAAAGAAAGGCCAATTGGTATTAATGGTGTGGCATGTGGTAGAGGCCACGGGAAGTATGTGTTTGAATCTGTGTGTGTGTGTGTGTGTGTGTGTGTGTTCGGTCTGGGTCAGTCAGACACACTTGTTTCCCAGTAGGATGGATCTGATGGGGGCCACAGGGCAAGGAGCAGACAGATTCATCAGAGTCGTCAGCTCAGGGTGTCCGGTATCCCAGAGTGCAGTGCTGCAGCTGCCAATCCTGCATTGGCAGCCATGATGGGCTCCAGGTGGACAGAAAGGCAGCTTCAGATACAGACCCTTGCGTTAGGAGTGGGCTGTGCTTTGAAATACTGCAGAGGAGTAACTGCATCTAAACGTCATCATATGTCCCGAAGGTGCTGCTTGTACAAAGTGGAATTTTTTTTTCTTTTTTATATGAAATAGTTTACTGTATACAATGTTTATGTTGACAAAGACTCCATTCATTTAGGCTGAAAGGTCCCTCAAAAGGAAATATTTTATCACATTTTCCCCAAAATATATGTTTTTTTTTTTATCATTTTTAAGATTTTGAGATATTCATTAGGATTTAAAATAAAGTCTCTTTGATCTTTTTTTTCTACCAGAAAATATATACACAAGAGCCAAAATGTCTGACTTGAAAAGATTATTCTGGATTTTGGATGTGTAAGAGAATATTTAAAACTGTCAGTGAGTAGGTCAGTTTAAATGGTTTCTTATGTAAAACTACAAAATATTTAGGAAAGTCCTCAGCATTCATTTTTTATGCTCACAGTGTTTCTCAGCTTAGGTTAAATGTATTCATAAATACTCAAACCACTTGTTAGTTTGTCTGCAGTGTGAGAATTTTTCTTAGATCCTTATCACACATTTGAAAAATTACCTTCAGCAAAGCTCGCTCATAATAGATTTTTGTCTCTCCTCTCCTTCAGTGCAGGATGCCTTGTTAAATCCGGAAATTTGTGACAAGTTTGATTTAGGGCTGTTTGGACTGAAACAGCAGAAGCTCCTTTTAGCAATCAATCAAATCAAACTGAAAGCAGTTATTTTTCTAACCTGATGTGCATCGCAAAGGTATGAAGGCAAACCTATAAATATACCACTTCATTCAGCTCTGACACAACTTACACTTATCATGGAACGATTTTTCTTTCTCACACTTTACCCGTGGTGATGTACAGTACAGGCGTCCCGGCCACCAACTGCTGTACAAGAAAATGATAAAGTAATTCATTTGCCAATTTGTGAACAAAGAGTAAATAATGTGACATCTGACAGGTAATACATTTGATCTTTAAAGTTGATCTTTACTCTCAGCAGTAAAACAGACAGTTCAAACAAACACCAGAAATGTGGCAGTGAAAATCGGCTTTTACTAATATTGCATTCATCTTTTCATTCATGCTCTTAACTCTTACTCTCATTTGTGTTGGCGCACAGTCACAAAAGTATAGGGCTGTGCAGTTAGTTAGTGATATGCACCTATATAATACTGCACTATTCACATATGTAACTATGCTGAAGATTTAGAATGAAACAAAAGTGAGACAAAGTTATACTTTTAAGTACAAGTCTAAAGCCTTGGCTATGAATTCCTAAGTCAAGTCAAAGCCCCAAACTTTGTGTTTTAAGACCCAAATAAGCAATAGAGTGCAGCAATTACTCCTAACTGGACAAATGTATGTGTAAGAATGATAAACACTTGGTTGTCATAAAGTTTATTTTCTGCTTTAATCAAAAAGCCAATGGAAAGATTTCATTACCTTTTTTGTCGAGGGAACCAGAGTGACGTTAACTTCTGGGTTGGCCAACAAAAATACATAAGTCTATTATGGGGCTAAACTCACTTCCACTCACAGCTAACAATAGAACTTGTTTGATTGTTTATTGATTTTATAAGAGCATTTATCCAACCAAATCTGGAATGCAAAGGTTTGATCACCATGCTGACTTTGCCAAAGGCTAATTGATATCATGCTTGCAAAGTTAATTTCTAAACGCTAGCTTGTAGATAATGTTAGCTTAATAGTTGGGCTAAAAACTACATTAGCAACAACTTTCCATGTCTTTTAAGTCCTCAAATGTGGAACAAAGTTGGAGTTTTTTCATTGAATGTCCTTCTGTCATTTCCGACCCATTCTGTCTTGAATTTTGGCATCTATAACAGCCTAATGATGTATCATTATTATTAGGCTATTATTATTATCATTTACAAGTCCAAGTGAATTGATGCAGTGAACACAAAAATCTCATGGGTTTTGCTGTGATTGCATTGCTTTGAAAAGTAGTAGTAAAGGGGATGACCTGGTAATATTGTGGCAAGCAAATGTCTCATCAGCAGCATCACTGCTTTTTAATTTCACATTATTAATTTGGATCCACAGGTGTCACATTTTATATTTTGGAGAGAAGTTTCAGGGTCTCTATTCGCTTCTACCTTCTCATGTGTTTGAAATGAGCGCCCACTCAGAAACACTTGTCTTGCAAACTGAAAAGAGAAAGACATGCACCAAGCTGGTGGCAGGGTTTTAGAGGCGAATTTCCAACTGACATCAAAAGCCTAATTAAGATGAGAACCGCTGTGGTAGTGTCTCAGGTAAGATCAACAATCCAGTAATTGACAGCTCCGTCACTTTCTGGAGGACTGATCCCAGCTTAAACAAACAGCTTTGACATTTGCAGTGTGGATTGTCAAGGATATCCTGCAGAGTGACTTTGCAGGATTAGGGATGTGGCGGGTTTTTTTCACCATGTAGTTTTTATCACCTTGAAGTAAAAGCACGATATAGCAGCTGGGTGTGAAAACAATGCTAACATGGCATGGCACATGGACAAGGCCAGACAGTGTGTAATGGCCTCTTCAGGATGCTCAGCTTCTTGCTCCTCCTGAGCAGGTGCTGAGAGAAATCTTGTAGGTGTGAATGTGATCATTGTTCTCTTAAGCTTATCTGTGCTAAGGACATGGCTTTGGAGATCGACAGCCACTGAAGCCAACATTGTAATTTCTATTATTAGGTCTAATGTAGACACGCATAAAATAATGGCAAAGTAAAATAAATGTAGATATAATGACAATAAAAAAAGAATGAAAAAGACCAAAAATAATACAAGCCCATGCCTAAAGGCCAAGTATTCCCTTGCTACCTCAATGTAATAGGACCCACATCCAGAAATCACTTCGATCCAGATGGGACAGATGTGCTTCAGCAGGCGGACAGTGAAACTGCCCAAGATTAAAACCTCTAGATCTCAAATCCTTTAAAAGCATTTTTGGTGTCAGGGTAATCCAAATATTTGTCACTAAAAGACACACAAACACACTGTCGCCTCAGAGGATTTTTGAATTCATCTGGGAATAGTTTTTCTAGTCTCCATGACAAAAATGAATGGAAGTAGACTTTTAAAAATTTAGAGGCAGTTTGTATGTTTCACTTTTTAATAAAGCAAGACCCTCCCTGGAATTATTTATGTTTTCTTTGTTTTAGCTCCCCCTAACTTGAAACGAAAAAAACTAAAAATACCGTGACAGCCTCCTGCCAGAATATTTTTGACTATTTGGGGCAGTGGAAACATCAAACATATCACCAGCTTTTAGGTTGATACAGGGAACTTATTAGCAAACCGTTGCTTATTTACAGCATTAGCATTCATTTGGAGTCATGTCTCTGGCCTTTTGATGGATTTAAGCACTATATTCACTCTGTTTTAGGTCTCCACTAACTCCTGATGAAACTATCTGACTCTCTCGGCTCTCTTTATGTTCACCAGCTAGACTCTTGGCGGCAGCTTTAAGCTTTTTTGCTGAAAACAGCTGCTTGTTGTTGTGAGGTGAGTGTGAACCAAAACAGTAAACTTGAGGGGTAGACGGCTAAACAATGAGCTGAACGATGCTTTAGAGACTGAAGCTGAGGGGAGCTGCAGAGTCAGGTCAGCTGCAGCTTCATCAGTACTTGTGACTCTTTTAAATTTTCACATTGCTTTTTTATACATTGCTTTTATAAAAAATATAATAATAATAATAATATATAATATATAAATAATATATTTTATATAATATATAAAAAAGTAAAGCCAAACTGGTACAATTCACTTCACAACTAATAACTACAAGAAGCAAAGCACAAATAATCATTAGATGAATTAAACTCTTAAGTTAATTGAATAATAATTTCTACCACAGCCAACAATGCACATATTAAAAGCACTATTAAAAATGGCTAAATCTTTCACTTGTGAATCTTACTGCAACTTAATTTTTTTAATTATGAACTTCTAAAAAATTGGTTATTACTGTCACTGAACTAATGACCTGAGCACAGATGGCAGATCAGTGGTTAATAATGGACTGAATGCTAAAAATACCAACATGCACTGACAAAAATAATTTCAAAAAATCTTCCCTACCCAAAAAGACAGACTCCCCTCCCTTCAGCGAAAAGAGAAAACACATAACCCTCACCCTATTCTGCAAAGCATTAAAGATGCCCCTCTGCTTGTGACTGTTAACAACTTTACCTCATCACCATCAGAGAGATGATACAAAAAAAGGGAAAGGAAAATTAGTAATACATTAACATAACGTATCATATTTTATGGCATTTCTCACTATGACAAATATTTCCAGCTCTGTGTTTATCTCCTTGGCAGCCGAGGTGCCGGTTTTACCCAGCAGAGGAAAACACGCACAGACATGTCATCATGATACAAACACAACTGCAGTGTTAATTCAATTGCAGCTTGTATTTCTTCTCTTAACAGGCTGGATTTGTGGATCAGCTTTTCTGACCCAGAGCAGTGTGTGGGAGCAAAGCCTGCGAAGGGGGGAAAAGAGCATGCATGTGTTTGTGTGAGTGGGAGAAAAAGAGAGAGAGTTAACGTGGGATCCTGATCTCTCTGGGACTTACTCATTCCCAAATGTAATGTAAAACCTATGGGACAATGAGGGGCTACACAGTGCTGAGCTTTGCCCGGGCCAGAAAGTCCACCCAACATGTTGTCAAACCATGAGGAATTTATTACTAATGTTGGTCAGCTGTAGCGACAGGGGGCGGGGGCTTTTTTCCAGAGAGGAAAAAGAGAAATCATTAATTATCTACACCGCCACCCTTGATCATTCCCTGAATTTCAGCTGAGTTTATCTCCAAAGCGTGTGTTTCCATCCCGACTGAGTCTCTTCAGCTAGCGTGTCCATTTATAAAGCTCGTGGCTTAACAGCAGGGTCATCCGCTGACCTCACCATTGACAGCCAATGGTGTGAAGGATTGGAGGCAGACAAGGCAGAACAAAGCAGACATGGCAGCAGAATATGTGCTGTGATCCAGACCTTGGCCTTAACATTGGCCTTCAGCCTCTTTCCCAATGGGAAAAAAGGGTGTGAAGCATTATAACAATCGACTTTAGAAGAATGTGCAGGTACGAGAACTATGGCTTCATAAACAGATATATATATATATATAAAAGAACAAAATAGGTGGTTGTCTTTGAAGTTGCTTTTGTGTGTGAGCTGCAATACTAACACTGTGGTGGGTTACGTTTTCTGTTATAGCAATTACTATCGCACCATTGCAGTATTCTCCATTCTTCAGTCAGCACATTGATAAAGCAGACAGAAAGAGTGGACAGTGCAGAGAACAATGTGCACGTTAGTGTGTACGGACCTTAAACAGCCCTGTGTCTGAAACGTCTGCGCTGGTACAAGCTATGTTGTCCAGTTTGAGTAATAGTCCCATCAGTTTAAAGGTTTTTATTTAAAGGATTGCACAATTACATCATATCATAAGTATTTATCAACTCTGGAAAGTTATCACAATAATTTAAGGGTATAAGTGTCATAATGGTCGACAGCAGAAATACTGCATTCATTTTGCAATGTAATCTACCAGGAATGTGCACTCGCACCATGTGGTTTGCCAACACAGTGCATGACCGGATGATGTCATATTATGTTGCAACAAAAGCAGGCCTGGTCCCAGAACAAAATGACTTAGGATGCAGTGCAGGGTGCAGTGTGGACACCTAACAGTGATCGTTGCCTGTCCAAACCTGATTATCATCCAGTTCATACCCATGTACAGCCGCTTTTATCTGGATTCAAACACTCCAGGCAAATACCATAGTAGTGTTTGTTGCCGATGTTTATATGTGTTTGTTATTTCATCTAATATCCTCGTTTGGGCCACCCATGTTTCCAAACTAGACTATAAACGGTATGAGTTACGCATGGTCATATATAAAATAACACCGCCAACAGCAATGAAACACAACTGGAAAAAGTTGTAAACATTAGACATACCCACACAGGCTCTTCTTCACCGAGGTCGTCCGGCACTTGTTGAAGTTGTGGGCAAAGAGGTGGGGGCGAGTCAGGTGGCGGGAGTGAGCTGGTGGTAGCAGTCACTAAACTTGCGATGGCTTGGCTGACTTGTATTTAGTCTTTATAACAACTTTGTTGCAGGTAAGGTCTATTATCTGCCCTGCTATCTGCAGCTGTGGAGGCGCTGTGCTGCTGGTGTTTGACTTCAACTTCCCCAGCTATGTCCAAATATCCATACAATGATATTTGGACAATTATCAAACACTATTAGAATGAAGTTGGGCCAATTTCAAAAAATGTGTTTTAAACAATAAATTTTAAAAATATACTTTTTTACATGTGCACCCACCATTATGGATGTTTCTTCGATTAACCCACATCACATCCTGAAGGCTCAGCATGATTTCTGTTGTGCCAAATCAGTTCTTGAGACGCCCTCTGGACATTCAAAAGGCAGTGCCAATACCATGGACCTGTTGGTATAAGAACAGAAGCAACAAGAAGAAAACTCATTAGTTCTGACACTGAACTGCTCCAGTAATCCATTCTATCAAGAAAGTATCACAAAATAAATATACCTGCAGCTATGCTACAAACAGTATGTCAGCTAGCATGCAGCAGACAACCTAAAGCTAACAACCCAACATATACAAGCTATACATCAGCCTGACAAGCAACTCACTTCTAAACACATGACTTCTGCATCAGCCATTTTTTGATAATCCAGCTCAGTGTTCTTAGATACACTAATATGCCCTGAAAAGTTTTCCATAATGTGCAGAGTAGTTTTTCATTTACAGAAGAGGTGAAATATGTTCTGTTCATTAAAAATGTATATCTAATGAAAAATAAATAAATATATACATAAAAAATCAGCTAGTCCCACCTTTCTCAGCAACCAGCCTGTTGCACTTGAAAATGTATTTTTGCGCATCTGAAATAATCCTGGATTCCACTTGTCATTCCCACCAGTCTTACAGTTGTCATCACTGTCTTGACAACTACACTCAGACTGTCACACATTGTCCTTTAACTGCTGTGTTACACTCAGTAAAACTGGCTCAGGTTTTTGTGGGATGCTGCTAAACCTGGCCAGACACGTTTAATTCATGCTCGTGTTAGAGCAATTGTGTTTATTATCCCGATGTGTGTTTCTAGGTTATTGGACGGCAGTTAAAATTAGTGGAAGAAGGGAAGGGAGGTAACCTGACGCGCCAGATGGTTTGCTACACAGAACCTTCTGGGAAGGCTTCCAAAAAACTTGGCAGGTGATTGGATAAACCATCTGTCTATCATATGACGTAGTGGGAGAGCACCGCTGAGGAAACACAACTTTTCTTTTCATTGCTACTCTTTTTGTCTTTTTTTCCTTTGTTTAAATTCTTACTCTTGAATCTACATTTACCATATTGAGCACACGTCTGTATTGCTTGTATATTTGAATGATTTTCAATAAAGATTGAAAAAAACATCAAAAACAGCACAACAACAAGCCCCAGTCTGAGGAGCTTTGAGAGCTAGTTAGCGTGTCATCTTTGTCAGGGAAATTTGTGCATAAGAGGCACAAATAGAAAAACTACATAAAGCTAGATATAAAACAGTCACTTTTCCATAGCTGCCAGTAGCTCCTCCCTCGTAGGTCGCTGATTGGTCCAAACCACTGTGGTTCGACCACCAGCGAATAGCTCGAAGCCTGGCAAGATGGATTCTCGCTTCTCTGTGAGAAATCCAGCCTCCTCGCAAGGGGAACTGAAACCAGCTGCGAGAAACATGATTCAATCCATCCTTTGCATGAGCCTTAATCACTGTCAAGAATGTAAAAGTGTACTGATTTTTGAAATAGACTCATGAAAAAATGATGTGGATATTAGGTGACTACACATAATGTATTAATATTTAATACACATACAGTAAGTCGCCACATTTTGTAGGATTTTCACAACATGAAATGGAGATTACATATTTATAACATGAAACCCACAAATTAGATGAGTAGAAACAAAACATTGGTATTTACAGGGCAGATAGGGTATAACAAAAGACGCCATTGAGTTGCATTATGGGAAGTGTAAGATGTAGTGTTCTAAAGCTTGACTCGTACTGGGACTAAAAGTTAGGAAACCTCAGCCTCTGCTGCTTCATTTGTGACCATTGTTCTTTTCATTTTTAATTTAAAGAGCTTAATATGATAAAAAATATGAATCAACACCACATAAAATTTTGATTTGTAGGAAGTTGTCATGACATAATACATTCCATCCTATGACTTGTAATCCATTTTTAAATAACTGCTCTCTTTGTAGATTATCTGTGTAGATTTTATCTTTAATATGATTAAGAACAAGATGACAGGGACAGCAGATATCGTGTAGCCAGGAAATTGATAAGGACTCAAGGGTACTTCAGCAGGGGGCATGGTCGATTGTGTGTTGAGAGTCTCTCTTACCATCACCCTGCTGCAGAAGTACATGGCTTCTTATGCATACAAAATATGTCAGTTGCATCTCAAGCAGGCAAACAGGCAGACAGGTAAAGTTTCTGGCTGCTGTCCAAAAGCCATGAGTCACAGATCACAGACAGCAGATGGTGTGATAGCTCAGCTCCTTGTTAACTTTGGCAGAGGACCGCAGGGTGCCTCGCCGGATCCCATCCCACCCAACCCTCTACGTTCCTCCTCAGCACACAACACCATCAACAGTCTATCATAAAAACAGAATCATAAATCACAAGAAGCCTCAATAAAATTCAACAGGAAACAAAATGTGAAACAGTCTAAGAGGAAAAGTTATTTTTGGAAGGAGGGGAGCAAAGTGCTCGC
Organism: Seriola dumerili; assembly: GCF_002260705.1. Classification (NCBI taxonomy): domain Eukaryota; kingdom Metazoa; phylum Chordata; class Actinopteri; order Carangiformes; family Carangidae; genus Seriola; species Seriola dumerili. Next base: position 9,233,586 of record NW_019174272.1, on the reverse strand, counting down.
AGTGAGGGAAGATGATATTTTCTTAGCAAGTGTACATGGCTTGTGTGTTTATATCTTAATTTGTTATTGTTGTACATTGCAGTATAATCTCTGTACAATCACAAGGAGTTTGACAAATGAGTCTGGAGCACACTGCCAAGCTGACTGCGCAATTGCATAACTCTCACTTCTGAGATTCATTAATAGCTGCGTAATGGAAAAGCAGAGAGCAGCAGCAGCAGCATTACAGTCCAGTGACTGAGAAATTTACAACTTTTTTCCTCACTTGACATCTTTGAAAAGTCTCGAGACAAGACAAATTCTGTGCGTAAATAACCATAGTGCTTCAGGGAGACACATTCCAGATCAGAGGACAAATAGCCATTAACAGACGTGTTATCAATCACACAGGTACAGTGCACTGTCACTGGCTCTTTTCATGCATTCCAAACGACAGTCATAACTTTGACCTGACAAACCCAGTCAGCTTGAGCAACTTCCCCAATCTATCACAGCTGTCAGAGGCACAGCACAGCTTTGTTCTGATTAATTACACCTTTGCTGGTAGGAGCTGTCATTCAGCCAAACAGGTGATATACACACTATCAAGATGTTGTGAATGAACATGAATGAGCGTGGGTGTCATGAGTCAGCCGCCAAATATTCAAATGAACATTATAAGACAGAGACAGAGAAAGAGAGAGCGAGAAAAACTAAACAAGGAAACCATTTGGCTGCCCCTAGGCAAAACTATCCAGTCTTCACTGTCCAAGAAAGCAGAAGAAGTGCTACCAGTGTCAGAGGATCAGAGTTGCTGCATTAGAGTGACGAGTGAATGCAATTTCCCCTGAGAGAGATTGTATCATAATGATGTCAGTGTCTTTCTGTACACATAATATGTTTGAATAAACCTGCAGGGATCTCAAGGGAACTCCAGCATGCAGCAGAGTTACAGTAATGTGTTTAAACTGGCAAAACACACATCCAACCATGAGTCTCTTTGAGAAACATTTCAAAGCTCATAAACTAAACATTCCTTTACATCCATTTCTTGCAGATCATGTGAGATATTCTTCCAAACTGGACATATTAGCACAATAAACATCCATTCTGTTGGTGCATGCATGTTAGCAGATAAAGAAGTAGCAATTTACAGTGTGCATTAGTGTGAATGTACACACGGTATGAATGTTAGTGTGTGTGTGTTTGTGTGTGTGTGTGTGTGTGTGTGTGTGTGTGTGTGTGTGTGTGTGTGTGTGTGTGTGTGTGTGTGTGTGTGTGTGTGTGTGTGTGTGCGTAAATTACTGTATTTGGTTTGTTTCTCTTGTAGTCATTTTTTACATTTGAGAATTCAGCGCTGAAGTCACAAGTGAGTAGCCTCAGCTGTACTTTGTGTTTAGCTGAAATTAGCAACTGTTAACATGCTAAATAAAGATAGTGAACATTGTAAATATTATACCTGTTAAACATCAGTTTGTGAGCATTGGCACTGTGAGCTTATTAGTTTGCTGATGTTAGCTTTTAGCTCCAAGCTCCACTGTGCTGCTAATCCTGTTTTCAATGACGATATATCATCAATAAAGGCTCTCTTATCTTATCTTGAGCTAAACACAAAGTACAGCTGAGGCTAATGCAAAACAACAGTTTTGCAGTTCATGAACCGAAGTGATAAATAAAACCTGACCTGATGATGGCATTAGATGAAGTCAGGGCGTCACACAATTAATTTTAGGGGAAAAGAAATATAACTAATTTAATGACAATCCATCCAATAGTTGTTGAGGCTGCACTCCTTACTGTGAGTGTCTGTCTGTGTACTTACTGCAGTGAAACATGATCAGGAATCAGTAACTCATTTTCTCTATTTTCTCTGGTAATCACACCTGTTAAGTGTGTGTATGGTGTGTGTGTGTGTGTGTGTGTGTGTGTGTGTGTGGGTGGGTTTTGTATCTACAGCAGGTCACGCTCGCCCTAATCCCTGTGTCCATTATCCACAACATCCAAAACGTCTCAAACTACAACTTCCGCTGAACCACACAGCAGCTCGGGGTACAGTGCAGTTCAGTGGTGGCTTGCACCAGGTGCAGCTGCACACGTGCTCAGTGTTTTACTCTCCACTGCACTTTCCACAACACCAGCATCCTGACAATAATGCATATTCTCATGCCAACACACTTCCCCCTATTAACGTTTCATGGCTTTCAAATCTACTAGAAGGGTTTCAATGAGGCAGCTGCTGAAGGAACAGGACGTGAGGACTTGTGTCCAAGGACAATGTGTCTCAGTTGACCATTACACATAAGCACAGTGGCCTCCAGAGGCTAAATGTAGACCACCATGATACAGCCCCAGAGAGTCTCAAGTGTTAAAACATGTCTGGGAGCAAACTGAGACACTTCACTCTGTGTGCTCAGGTTGACTCGAGGGCCAGTAGGTCGTCTGCATGCTAACGCTACAAAGCTCACAGTACAATCACGCCTCCTGATCCTTATCTGAGCAACAGTGATGCAGACCTGCTCTAAGACGCTTTCGCTGCGCGCCGCTCCACAAGCAAAAGCTTTTTAAAGATTGACTTTCTTTGTGCAGGGGGAAGCTCTAAAGCTCAAAGGAACAACTCTGGCTGGTGTTTTATTACATTGTGTTTCTTCAATGGCCTAGCGCTTGAAAACAACTTTCCAGCTGAGCAATTCTAGCATTAACAAGTCGTTCATCTTTGATGAGCTCCATATGCAAAAAAACAAGAGGGAAAAAAAGAGCCTGTGATCAGAGAAATAAAATCATATGTATATTCTGTCACGCCTCACATCCTGTGGAGCGGTGCAAAATGTGGTGTGCTTGAAGGAAAACAAATAGCATGTCCCAGCACAAGGCTGTGTTTGTTTCTGCTGCTTTCATTGGAATTGCATGAGCAAATGTGAGCCTTGAAAACGAATGTGCAGCTTAAAAAATTGTTTTTACATGATTTATTTCTTCTATGGCGGATTGCAGGAATACTATGTCTTATCTTCAGGAAGTATTCCAGCCTGCTGCAGGGACATGTCAGGAGCCAAGATCTCTCCTGCTCACAAGCAGTATTGTTCCCTGCAGCTATATTCTCAACCTTGGGTGGTCACTTTACATTTTCTTCTGCCTTTTTTCCACTCCCACTGTTTCAAACATTGCAACACAGTAATGATGAGCAGTGGTTTTTATCTCAGTCTGACGGGCCCTGTTGTGTCTTTGTCTCAACTAGGAACACCCCCATTTCCCACACACACACACATACACTTACACACAAGCACTGTCTGCATGGAAGACAAACACATTCATGTCATACTGTATCTGCAAGACAAAAAGCCTCCCGTCGCCCAACCCCACCCAGATCTTCACAGTTGACAGTCAAGTTCTGGGTCAGTCGAGCTGGCTTGAGCTCACATCCGTCTTGCCTTTTGACACACATCACAAATGAAAAACGAGACAAACGAGATTTCCACATAAAGGGTTGGAGGGATCATCTTCAGTGTCTGAGGCGGCTTGCAGCTCTGGGTTCACCAGAGTACACATGCACAGAGATACGCACGTACACACACTTGGCTCAGACAAGAAAAAGGGTTTTTTAACTATTTAATTTGTTGTGTTTTCCACGGTTCTCAACAGAACCTATTCTGTGTCAGATCACATTATTCCTTTAAACCACCATTCAACCAGCTACACTGCATACAGTATGTACTATGTAGTGTGTATGTGCCAAGCCAGTGTGGCAGATCCTAGGTCACAATAGTTCTGCTCAGTTTAGCTCAGTGATGTTAAAAGAACATCAGCACCCTGCGGTGAGGTTTATGCTTTGGTGGTGTATACTATGTGCCAGTGAAAGGGGAACCGGGGATAGAGTCATCAGGATTGTGGGATGACCCTGGGTTCATGGTGTGCCCCCCCGCTGTTCGACCCTTTCATCAAGCAGCCCAGTTGTTGGTTTAGCTCAGGCCCTTCTCAGCAGGCCTTGGCACAGGGGAGAGCCCGTGGCCAAAGAGGATTTGGTCAGAGGAGGAGGGAAGTCTGCTCACGCTCAGCAGCAGCTTTTCCATTATCAAGCACCACCTACTTCCAATCATGCGTTACCCCCAAATCCTCCCCGTGCCTGCAAAACCGGCAGGGCCAGATCTAGCAGAGAAGAGATCAAGTCTAAATATTCCCTAAAGTTAGCACAGAGAAACAAAGACACAAACTCCCACTAATGCACCATCACACCTTTCAAAACACTTGCGTGGGTTTCCAACAAAGTTAGCGACATCAATCACGTTTCCTTAGAGATGTCTTATATGTTATTACAGCATTTATCTTTTAGTGGTGGAGTGGCACATCACAGGCGAGGAGATAATGACACGCTTTATTGAAATGGAGACGAATGCACCCTCTCCTCACCATGGGTGGTCTAGTGAGGAGAACAGCATGGAGAAGAGCCCCACAGGCAATTAACATGCAAGCCAGACTGAAGATCTCTGGTTTATGCATTACACACAGCTGGGCTCAAGATATCACTCAAGAACATCATACTACAGAGTGTGTGCATGTTTTTGAGCTTTAAGAGTAACAGCGTGCGTGTGTCAGTGCATGTGCCGTCTGTGCCCGACAGTGTGAGAGTGGTGGTGGAGAACGTAAATCAAAAATGATTCTCTGTTTACAGCAGCAAGTCTAAACCAGCAGAATCAGGAGGCTCTGTGGGTTGGTCCTAACTGGAAGACAACACCAAACACAGATAGACAGAAACTAATTAGTCATATGTTGCATTTGATGTTGTTTTTTAGTTTGAACTATTGCTTTTTTTCTCAGCTTTTTTTAAATGATTTCTTCAATCAGTTTTACATTTAAAGGGACACTTTCATAAAGCTGGAGTACAAATCACAGACAGATTAAAACAAGACTAACAGTCTACAGTTATTTTAGCGACTCTGAGTCACTTTAGTTATGCATGCTAATGTTCACAATGCTAACATTGCTAATGTTAAGCAGGTAAAATCTCTTATTATGATCACTACTTTAGTTTAGCATGTTAGCATGCTAATGTTTACTAATTTGCACTACACACATAGTACAGTTGAGACAGTATTGGACAACAGACTTCATGATGGCACTAGATGAAGAGTTAGGGGATTGTCAAAGTCTTTTCAATTTTCATGACAATCTATCCAAATTTGTAAGATAAGTCAGTCTGGACCAAGGTGGTGAACCGACAGATCAACACTGCCATCCACAGAGACACGTCGCTAAGAAGAATGGCCAGAAAACCCAATCTGAGATTACTCAAGTGATGTCACACATTCTGTGTAGTACAGCCTGTCACTAGTAAACTGACTTTGACATGTAAAATCTGTTGAGTGGACCTCATAAGTGAAGCATGACGTATGATTTGAGACAGAAACAGAAATTTGAAGACTGTGTGATTTTTGACAAGGACTCTACTTCTACAGTCCTTCAGTGTGTCTGAGCTGCATTACAACCAACCGCAGTAAAATAAAAATAAAGTAAAAATACTGCTTAATGGACAGAAAGAGCAAGAGATTCTGCAACGCAAACTGTTTATCAAGGTCTCATTGTTTAATTTATCTTATGAATAACTAAACCACTACCAGAGAGAGGGAGAATGCAAATAAAGATCTCATCTTTGTCCAGACAGTTCCAACATGAGACTTTTTCTCTCTTACTTCTAAGTTTCAAAAATCAAGAAACTCTCCTCTTGTCTCATTCTGATCCTCATTTCTTTGCCTCACATGTGCTGTACAGACTCTTTTTTTTGGCTTTTGAGAAGATAAGCATGAGATCCAAATTGAGATTTATTTTTTTTACTTTAAAATATGAGGTCAGCATATCAGAAATTCGTCTCAGTGCTGAAATTCAAGTTTTACTAGCTGCAGAGCCTCAGTTCAAATAAATGTAATCCACAAAGCAACAGAAACAATATCAGAGAAAAATGACCAACACAACTGCATTTGACTTTATAAATCCAATGTAACAGATTTGTGTGGCCATCCTGCCGGGAGACACCACATCATTCATCATCTCATTACAGAGGATTATAAGAAGGAAGAAAAATGGATGGTTGAACCTACTTTCTAGAGAGTCACCATCATTGGATGAGACTGCCAAGTGGGTGGGACATTCTGAGCATACACTCGTCCTCATTGGTGGACTGCTGTGTCTGCTAGTGACGGCAGCTGATCTCTGGGATTGTGCACAGTCAGGTGCAGCAGTCAGTCAAAGCTCTGGCTCCCACTCAGCAAGTTGGCGAGCTGCCCTGAAACGCTCACCCAAAGCCACAAGAGATACCTGCAATTTGTCACCCCTATAAAATAACATTCTGCATCTAAATTGTCATTTAGAGGCAGAGAAGTTTGTGTTCCTACAGGGAATAGCGCTTAGCGCCATATCTGTGTTTCTTACAAAGCATTTTATTATAAAGAACCCCCCCCCCCGCCCGACCCCCACCCCCACCACATCCCCCAATCCACCCCATCTCTCCCAACTCCAAGCGTGGTGTTTTTGTGGCAGTTGGCAGGGACGGAGGAAGGTTTTAAAGAAGACATTTAATCTTTCCTGGCTGAGAAGCTTTCATACTAGTCAGTGTAAAGACGGGCAGGAAAAGCCTAGAGGGCAGTGCATCAATTCTTTGTTTGACGACTGGCTTGGCAGATTGCCAGAGCCTGATTTCTCACACCATGCATGCCACAGCACACCTCAGGCTTAGGAGACAGAGAGACACATGGAAAGATTGACGAATGAATTAAGATCGTGAAATTTTACTCTGTATCATGTTGTCTGACTTCTTACACTGGATGAAATATGTTGTTTTATAACTCAGTTCCTTTTGAATGCAATTCTTGCACATTGCACAGTTCTGTGTTTACTATGTGTTAGCTCAGTTGGTTACTGGCATAAAGAGGCATGTGGATAAGAATGTTGTCAGTAGTTCTGGGAAGTTCAAGCATTTTGTCACCTCAGTACATAATGAGTTGAACCTTTAAAGATATCAAACTGTTGAGGTTTTTCAGGAGTTTTAGTATTGTGAGTATTAGTGCGGGTATTGCTAACACAATGTGCCAGTATTGAGTACTTTGTCATCTTTCCAAAAATATGTAACTGTGGGCTACATCCAACTGTAACTTTATGAAATCAATGAAAATCATTTTTTTACTTTCTTACTGTGAACATTGTGTATTATTTTTGGCTGGACTGCAGGGCCAGATGCAAATGTTTGAGGCCGACTGACCAAGTGATTGAGGAGTGATCGAATTACACCATTGGTCAGCTGAATGCCATGTGACTTAACTATGTCACACACTGGCCATACATGATCCAGCCATATACCAGTTTTGACCTAATCTTGTTGTACAGTGAATCTACTAGTAGGTATATATGTACAATACAATAGTAAGAGGAAAACCAAACACATAGAGACATTGAAAGTATTTAACTTAATACACAAGCCAATTAGTAACCCTAAGACTATCTGTGGAGCTCCGAAACCCCAAGCACTCTCTTGGTATTTTTCAAAAAACAGGCAGCAGTGTGGGATGTACGGGAAGTGTTGAGGGCAGCGAGTATGTACAGGAGCTGGTATCATCAGCAGCCGAGTTGAGTCAGGTCGAGGTGAGCCCTTGGGGTTTACTGTAAATTTGTAATGTTTTTCCTTCACTAGTCAATACAATTATATATGTTCATATGTATGTGTATGGATCATGAATTATGCAGAAAGCGTTGAGAGCAGCGGACGACCAGCTGCACAGTTTAAATTACTAAAAAGGGAGGTGTAAGAAGAATTATTATTGGTCATATTGGTAAGAGTGGATAAGAGGAATTTGTGTGGACAAAGGCTAACCACCAGATACAATGGATGAGATGACACTCTTGATCCCTGTGGAAAAATCATTGCTGCAAAAACCTAATAAATTTAGCAACAAAAGGTTGATACAATGGGATTTAAAACAGAATACAAAATGAGCACTTAAGCACTTCAGCATGGCAAAAGGATTAGAAAAAATACAACAGTAATGTACTGTCTGCTGCTTTCCTGAGAAAGGAAGGCGGGGGCTTCTGGTCAAATTTTGAGCAGCCGAATCTGGATGTTTTTTTCCCCTATTGTCCTCAACTTGTGAAGTCATCCGTCTCCACTGGTTTGCACAGGGGATCAGTTACCATTCTGTCACCGTGAGTGAGGTTACACGTGTTGCCATTCATCTCCACGAGTGTTACCTCACACATCTGTCACAGAACATGCAGATGCATCGAGCAGTAAGACTATTCACTGTTGTCGTTATACAGTATATGACATACCTCACTCAGTGGATACTTCCCTGAGGGCATCTTTTCCTCCCAGGTTATGTTTCATAAACTACTTTGTTCATGGTTTCAGAGGCACAGGCAAAATACTGCAGATTGTTCTGTATGCTTCTCTAGAATATACGTAGCCGTGTTGTAATTTTCCCCAAAGATGGAGATCTCCTATGTTGCTGTATCATATCTGATGTGTGTTTTTGTGTGAGAGCACCCAGGTGTGACTGCTCTCTCCTGCAGGATTTCCTCCTTGGTGTCAGCTGAATTCTGCATAATCAACATTTACACAGCTAATTATCTGGTTTTTATTTAACACACCACAGACCCTCTGCTGTCGACTTTATAGTGCCAGAAGACCAGCTTGTCAACAGGAACGGTTGTGTACTTTGTGACTACAATGAGCACCTTTTTTCATGCTAATCAAACAGACATGTTGTGCTCCCTACCTTCACACCAAAATACACACAGAGACTATAGTGCAAATACACAGTAGGTAGTAGACTGTGACAATGTTGACAATACAGCGAACTGTGTTACCTGTGTACTGATGTGCTAAGTCTCCACCGTGACCTCAGCGCTTTGATGTGCTGGACGGACCATCTCATCTCCTTCAGTTTGTCTCAGCGTCCCTCTCACTTTGTCCCTGCATATGATTCAGTTTTATGCAACATAGCTGAAGGGATTATTGAATCCTCATGGTCTGCTAGCTGTCCATTCTGGTGAAATCTGGTGTTCCTACACAGTCCAGGCTCTGTAAACAGGAAGTAAACAAAGTGGCTTGGACCGAGTAACATAACATTATTCCAGCCAATCAGCAAGAATTCAGACAATCAAGATAAAAGTTACAGAAAATAAAATTTTACTGTTGATATGAATATATGGAAAAAAGAAAAAGAAGGTAAAAACTTCTTAAGGGTAAGGGGAAGAGATGACGACTCAACATATTGGCACGGAGGCATGTTATGTTATGCATTTATGCTAAATGGAGTTGTGTTGTTGTTAACATTCAAACACGTAATAATGGACCAAAGAACACCAGGACATTGTTAGCTCAGTGGTTCCTAATTTAAGCTATAGAGAAACTGTTAGCTTGTGGGACTTCTCGCTATCTTCCCTTTATCTTTCAGTTCTTAAAATGTACTCACCCAGAGAATTCCACCAAAAAGCCTTTTGACTTCTCATAGCGGGTAAAGCACTGTTGAAATTAACATTGATAGCATCCAGGTGTGCTGGTTCCAGATCCCTGGTAACTGTATGGACATGCTTGCTCATTGGAATGGATTACTGAAACATATCAATGGAGCAGAGCTCGTTAGTCTTATTAGCTCCACCTGTGCTGTTCTTGCGAATGCAGAGTGTCTGCTGTGTCTGTTTTTTTTTTGGAAAAAAAAAGTACCCGGTAAACAATGAGATATGTTTTAGAGGATATATAAAAGAAAAAAAAAAGAAAGAAAAACCATGTGTCTTTATTTTTTTCATAGCTTATCACTGGTCACAGTTTTTTAGAGAAGAAATTAAAGTCACAGTCAGAAAGATGCGTAAAAAAAAAAACAGAAAACAGAAAAATGCAAAAGTTTGTAATGGTTATTGTCCTATAGGCTACAAGCTGGACGCAAGTAATGGTAAGTGATCAGTAGGGTTTGGGTTTGAATTTTTATCAAACTCACTCATCAAATCTGAATCCTCTCCTTTCCTGTGATCACCTGTGGTTGGGCAGAAACCAGAAATACTACTGTTTTATAGTGGTAGCTACTGAATTAATCAACGTTGACTTTATTGAAGATAGCCTAATTCATTTATCACAGCATAGCTACAACCCAGAGCTGTTGACTGATAATGAGTCACACTGAAGTAATATCTGTAACATACTGACTTATACTCCTGAATTTTTACAAACTACTTGATCCAAATAATGAACATCCTGATTGAGAACTATGAAGTTTATGAACTCCAAATATTGATATGATCTATGTAAAAAGTTTAACACCACGATCAGCTGAGAGTCGAAAAGAGTGACATCTTTTCACAAATAACACTTTGGTACAATCAGCAGCGTGGAGAGAGCACATTCACCAACAGACAAAGTGTCACAGAAGCTGTTACAAAATTAACATTATCTACTACTGATATGATCCACTGCCATGATGTTGGTCATTTTAAGTGGCTCAGGTCATGTATAAATGAGAAGCCTGCTAACGTTTACCTGCGTGTTTTCAACATTGGTCTTAATAAAAAAAATAAGGAGGAGAGTTAAAAGGTTTGATAAGACATTTGTTAGCACTGGAGCTTAAAAGAGCATTAAAAGAAAAGGAACTGGCTTATGGAATCCAACCGTAGAGATCAGTCTTTTCAAATTTTCATATTTTTACATTCTACTGTAATTTATCCAGCTTGTTGGACAGGCTTCACAACATAGTGAAACAGGAACGTCTCTGTTCAGTTTCTCCTTTTCCATGTCTTAAATTTCCCTTAGTGTTTCTGTTGAGATTGGCTGCATGACAGTGGAAATGGCAAAAATAAGGAACTTCGCCCTGTAGCCTCTTGGCAAAGTGAAGATGTTATCACACACTACCTCGCTGACACAGCAGTGACAGCAGCAGACACATGAAGTAGTAACATGAAAGTCTTTGGAAAAGGCCGGGCAGGGAATCCCTGATATTCTCCCCTCCCTCTACACTATTATTATGTGCTACTGAGTGTATATAAGATTATTAAACAGGGCATTGTCAAACAGGAGCATGTGTACTCAGCAAACACCCCTTTGATAAAGAAAGCTTAAAAACACATACGTATACAGAGAGGTGGAAAAGCTCAGATGTGCCGCATACACTAAATGTATGCACAGGTGGAAACACAGAGCAGCTGCAGACTGACTCTAATGACTGACTAACTCTAACTGACTCTAGAAAACTAATAATGGCTTTAATATGGTTCAGTTACCCTGAACATATCTGATGATATTTTGTTGCAAATGGAACTTTACAAAGAAGTCATACACTGACCACATTGTACATTTATTATTCACACAGAATCTATGTTATGATAAAGGTCCCATATTTTCCACTTGTCATGTGTCTTATTTGAAGTGTTGATTCATAAGAAAATATATTTGTGGTTTTAAGAACCAAAAACAAGTTTGATGTAGTTTTACATCTCCTCTCTCGGGCTTCTCTCTGGAGCTCCAGAAACAACGGGTCCGTAAGCCAATCAAAAGAGAGGTTCTTAGTCTCTCTTCTGATTGGCTGACTGTTTTCTGAGTGATCAAATAAAAAATTAGGTAAACACACAGAGAAACCAAATCCTGCAAGGTTGGATGGTGGGTCAAGGTGGGCAGGGCTTGGGGCATGGCTGAGAGCAGTGACTGCTTTGTTGTGACATCACAAAGTTCCAGAAGTCCTGACAGCTAATTTTAAGGCTCAGTCTCTGAATACAGGCTGTGTGCATTTCTCTGTTGACTGAGCACTTTGATATTTTCACAATATTATTACAGACTCTAGACCTTCTTTATATCAAACAATACATGGACATCTACTTTTATACAATATGGGACCTTTAAGAATTGTGCACTGCCCAGTTTGGTTTAAGCACTACTCAGAAATCAAAACAATGACACCAGTGACTCAACCTTTTTCACCATTTCCCCTTGATAGAGATAATTCTTACTGAGCAATCAAAGTTAGAACTTGATTCAGATGTGCTTCAGTGCAGTCATATGGTTACTGTAAACAGTAAGCTTTATATCCCTGCCTTCCTTATTGATTCTTATAATCAGTATGAACTATTTCTCTGAGACCTATTGGAAATGGAACGGGCCTTCAAACATGTGAATTGGTTGAACCCCAACAGGTACATCATGGCACTTGTGTAATGGAAAGACTCCTGCAGAACAGCATGAGAAGAAGCAGATGATGATTGGCAGGGCCCTCTGCAGAGCAGACTGGCTGACTGGCTTGCTGGCCAACTGCTCAGGGGTTTTCCTCGTCTGCAGCTGGAAAGGAGGGGGACATTGGGGTGAGGAGAATGTAGTAGGATAAGTTAAGAGCAGAGAGATAGAGAGGGAGAGACAGAGCACAAGCAAGTGAAAGAGAGAGAGAATAGGAGCGAGGCGGACAGAACATGGGGCCAGCGATTTGTTCTGCTGTTGCCTCGGGATCCTTAATAAATACATCCATAAACTTGCTGTGTCCCCCGTTTTCTTCTCTCTTTTTGCCAGGCACAAAGTGGAGGCTAAGAAAACTAAACTCTTGTTAGTGCACCTTTTTTTTATTTCTACAATGTAGCTTACTCAGCTTTCTAAGAAAATCAAAGTCAGCAGCTATGGAAAGACCCTTTTGACAAGGTCAGTCTAGCTCACACAGTGCTGTTTGAAACGGTTCAGAAACACACCGACATACTGTGTAGCTGACATACTGTACTGTCCAATTTCTGTCATTCTGTGTATTTACCCTTTAATATTGTATCATTTCTTCTTAGAATCAATTAAAATCAAAGGTCACTGTGTTACTAAAATTGCATCCATGTGTCAATTTTATGTTGCCCTCAGAAAAGCTTTATGTTGTTTTCAAACCTTCTGTTGCTATGCACAGTTTTAATTCATCAAACTTGTCGGCATTTGTGTACAGACAGCACCCCACCGCAACAGTGTAAAAACAGGTTTCTAAAATCCACTGGGGGAAAGACGACATCAAAAACAACCTCGTAGGTTGTTTCTGCAAGCAGTTTATTACGAGACAGCTTCAGCCTTTTCAGAAAATGCTCCAAAATTAAAGGTTTACGTTCAAGTGACGACGGCAAATATGGTCGTCGCAATTGTGACAGACGCAAAGGAGGAGATCATGAAATCATAAAGCGACACATTTCCGTGTCGGTAGGAGCTTGTGAGGTAGCACAATAACACTGACAGTTATTCATGTCACGTTTAAACCAAAAGTCAGTGCTGTTTATTTTAACCATAACTGTTTTGCGTTAATTTTAGTATTTTTTTTTTAAAGTATATTTTTTTGGGCTTTTTATGCCTTTAATGGACAGCACAGTGGAGAGTGACAGGAAACGGGGAGGCAGAGAGAGGGGGAATGACATGCAGTGAAGGGCCGTCCGATGCGGGATTCGAACCGGGGCCGACTGCAGCGAGGACTGTAGCCTCTACACATGGGGCGCCTGCTTAAACCACTACGCTACAATCGACGCCCGCTAAAATTTTAGTATTTTAATCATGCCAATTAAGCTCCTGAATTTATGATTTGGTTTTAAAATGCATCACGTTTACTACATTTATGCCGGGCGTCCACACTACAGAGTGTTCGAGCCCCTAAAACTGAGACTTTTGGAAATACTGCTTGACTCAATTTAGTTTGCATACTCTGGGGTTGTGCTGTAGTCTGGATGGGCAGCATAGACCTTTGAAACAATGACATTGACATCCATGATCACTCCCTTTTTGGGCCTTATTGGTCACGAATACCTGTGATGAATAATGAATACAACAAGGATAATGAATTACAAGCATTACTGACCTTGTTGTCTTTGCTAGCAGCTGTTGTGCAGTTAAATTCTGCATTTAACGCTACAACTGTCTTTGCTGTTCCTCATTTGTGTAGTTCGAGTAGACATTTTGCTTCCTGTTTACACTGGCACACACATGCCCAGTGTATGTGAATGGCATGTGATATGTATTTTCAGGTGTGGTAGTCTAGACTGAGATTATTTCTAATACGGAGATGAAACAGTCGTCTGGACAGAGAATGTTTTCATTTCATAATGCTGTTTTTAAAATGAAAACTTAGTAGTTTCTTAACCAAAATATTTGGCTAAAAGGAGCTATCTGAACCACAAAAACCTTCATGGCTTGCTGACATGTCCTTTGAATTTCACTCAACTTTTTTGGTTGGTTGTTGAGCTCGTCTATCCTCTCCTTAATGTGACAATATCAGGAGCATGGTGGTAATGTTAGTGTCACTGAGCTAAGTTAAAGCAAAAAGGTTACTTTACAACCTGCCTCATTTGAAAGAAATTTGACAATTTCTGTAAACATACTGTACAAGACATGAGACACATGACGATGAGCTAGATCAGGGACAGTGAGGAAATGGCTGGCACCAATTACACTGCAGCTCAGACCGCACTGATTACATCAATTCATTAGTTCACAGTAATGGTGAGACATGACCAGATCCCTATGCTATTCCAGACATTATTTGAACATTTTCCATCTTATACTGCGGTTGGTTCAATTTACTGCACAACAACTCCTTGTCATCTCTGCTTTGAAGCTGTGGGGAGTGCTGCTTTCTGCCCCCTGGCTGCACATGCGCCCCTGTCAGGACGTCGCACAGAAACCTGTCTATGTATGTACTGTACGTGTGTATCTATTTATCTGTCTATCTATGTTTTACATGTCTATGGCCTTGACCTGGAAACAGCCTGTCTGTAACCTGGTGAACTCTGTCAATCCATTCATTCCTCACCCTCCCCCCCCCCGACACCCAGACGCTGCAGCTGTCCAATCTCCCTCTGGGGTCAAAGGGAACATCCTAATGCTCGTCCCACTTGAGACTGGCACCTGTTGGCCCTGTCTTAGCCTGGGCTTCATAAAGACAACAGAGAATTCAATAAAGCAGGCTTAGAGCCACGAGGCCTGATGGTGCCTGTGTTCACCCCACGGTCACGGCTTTCCTCCACCTCCTCTTCCCCCTCCTCCTCCTTCTCCTCCTCATTTCCACGCACTTGTGAAGTGAATCTCAGGGAAATGTTTGATATGTCATTTGGAAGATTTTTTAAGTCTGGCTCTAAGACATATCACAGTTGAACAATGATGGATACATCGTTCGAACCACACTGAGTTTACCAATGGGAGAGCGAGGCTGCAGGGACTGTCTATGCTGGGACTTGTTATGCAGTGGAAAAAGTTGAAGGAAAATTGGCGAGCATCTTGTCTTCCTGTGTTTAAAATAATCAGACCCTGTCTAGGGCCTAAGTTGAAGATAAGATCATAAAAAACTGTATAACCATCAAATTATACACCTGTTTGTCAATATAGATTTTTATGGGTTGGATTTATAAGGACAGACAAAGCTAACATGTTACCAACAACCATCTCTTTAGCAGTTTCACATGCTGTATATACTGCAGAGACGTAACAAACATAGTGGTATTGTGCATAGCTTGTACCAGGGACAGTAATATCCACCATACCAACCTGCCAGCTGTTGCCCATTGTACCTGTTTTTGCCACAGTCTGATGGCTCACTTCCTCTTATTTTTAGCTTAATCTGCACCCAGCTGTCCAAGAGTGTAATTAGAGGGCAGATAGATCCCACTGTCAAGCTGACACATTGAAGCTGGAGGAAAATTGGTCTGATTGTGACTTTGACAATGTGTGAGTCACTGCGCTGATCCTCTCCTTCATTAGAGCAAATCCCAGCCACAAAGACCAATGAAGAAGAGATTTAGAGTAGTCTGGGAGGTCCGTCTAAAAAAGGCTAATGTGCCTGTGTGCATGCGTGTGTGTATTGTATCTGTGATGTAACTTGAAATGTTTCTAGGCTTTTTTTTTTTTTCTTCTTTCCGCTGTGTTTCTATATCGCCTCCTCTCGCTGTCACTCACACTCAAACACCCCTCTGCTTGACTTATAATTAACTACAGTTGTTAATGGGCTCAAGAAGAATTTAGCTTGTAAGCCGATCCTACAATTAGGGCTTGTTGACTTTGCTTAAATGTTGGGGGCTGCCCTCCCCAGGGGCGCAGGGCAAATGAAGGGCGTCTTTGAGGGGCTGCCAGGCCTGGCCGGACCTCCTGAGATGTTGGAGGGGAAGTGGGGTCTAAAATACACACAGAGGAACCCCTTCCAACAGTCTTAGCCTGAATCCTTTGGGGTCATACAGGACATCAGGTTAACCTCTGGAAACTTAGATGAGACCCCACGGACCAGTGAGTCTCAAATGTGCATCCTCAAGAGGCTAACCATGCAGAATTATTTAAAAGAGGAAATGAGCTTGGAACAACGTGGATGTGTTGTATAGGACATCTTCTTTAATCAAATTAAAGTTACCCATGTTTTCACTAGTTACAGCTTACAGTTTTACATTGTTTATGCTCAGTGCTCCACCCAGACAGGACTTCAGTTTCATTTAAATATGTATGAATCCTTCTGCTATTCTCAACCTTCACTCTGACATTCTGATATTTCAGTTTTATATCAAAAACAAGAAAACTATTATATACTACTATATACAATATTTTAATTTATTGCTGTTATATTCAAATGTATTTTGTGTATTTAGATGCAGGCATGGAAACCGTTGGAACCTCCTGACAAAGTATTTGTGGGTTTTTTCTCCAGCTTCACAATTGCCTTTCCTTTTACTGGATGTTGCGAGTCACAACAAGTGCCCGGGCTCTTTTTTCTCTTCTCCTCTGTTGCTTAAGAGCGAAGTGATTCAGCAACACAAAGATTACATGCTGTAAAATAAGAAGCTAAATGATCAACACATCCCTGATTGCATGTCAACACAGCTTCCAACCAGAGTTTTTCACTATGTCAAGAAATTGCTATTATTTCATTGTTGCTTTGCATATAAAACCTACAGTGGTAGACACTTGATAGGCAACTGATTGTAACTGAAGTTAATTACAATAAACTTTAATCTAAATATATTACTATTCTATCGATTTCTAATGCAGTTTTAATGCTTCACAGCACCTTTAAGTGAATTTTGACAAATGAAGTAACAATTCTTTCCTTATAAATAACAAATTCAAATCAAAAGCAATACAATGCGCCCTCTCTTGGTTCAGTACCCTCAGGAGTTTTTCAGCTACAACCTTACTTGATCTGCTACAACCAATTGCTTATGGTGCTGATAGAAGACCTTAAGTACAAATTGCCTAACAATAGCTATCACTGAGTCAGTTTGCAGACTTTATGACAGTTCTGTATTTGTGCTACTGTTACACTATGCTTTAGCATTCACTGACACATTATGTAATTGAGTTCAGTAAAGGTTACGGAGGCTGGCTTTACCATTCAAGAATAATGTCTACAGTTGAATTTGGCAGCTGATTTATATGTTGCAGATGAAGGTAGTCCGTGTGAATGTAGAAATTATTGTGTCTCAAAGTACAAGTCTGAAACTGGTTATGACGCAGCCTTTTGGAACAAACATGGCACTTCTTTGCGACCTCCACAGTCTGGATGTGACAGAGCTGTGTGGCGTATTACTTGCTAACAAAACCTTGCAGGTCTTACCTGTTGTTTATGATGCAAATCATCAAATCAATTACTTCTGTCATTTTGATCATGAAAAATGCATCATTTGATAAAAATCAGAAACATGATACTGTCAAAGTAAAGTTTTGGCCAGGAAACGCAGTACAAAGCTAGCAAGAGATGCACAGGGGTAACTAGTGGCTCAAAATCTCTTTGTCTGTAGTGCTCTCCAGTTTGTCCTTTGTTGGCAAGCCTATGCAGTCAAAACGCGAGGACTTCATGGAAATTCACGCAAGTAAAAATTATTTCATGAAGGGGACTGTTTGTGGAGACTATATTTTCAATCCATAACTAGTTTTATTGGAACTCCTGGACAGACTTTGTGGCCAAAGTGCTTAAAAAGTGAAATCCTTTTAAAGTGTTATACAGTTTACAAATAAGGTGCTGCTCCAATAATAGCAGCTTATCAAAATCCACAACCTGGATTCATCTAGAGTGTAATGTCAGTCTCTAAATGGTTTGCTCATCGTTCATGTTGAGCCCCGTCTTTCACCCCTCATGAATGGTGAGCTGGAAAACAAGCATTTTAAGGCTGGTTGGGCCACAGGGTCTTCGCACACTTCATGCAGGCACATTGTGTTGTTGTTTCATATCGCTATCATCTTAATTACACTTGACCTTAACAGACTTTCTTTGTGTTAACAGGGTTTCCATTGCAGTTTTGTACAAAATACTAAGTAAGTAATTTGTTTAGAAAAGTCAACAAAACACTATTGCAAATACAGTAGTCTGGTCCTCTCGCAATATCATTCCAATTAAACATGATGATGGATTGAACTGGCTCCCTTGGGCATGATATGGCAGGCGACACGACTTGAATACGAGAAAAGTTTTTCTGTTTCCGTTTTTTTTTTTTATTCACGTTTCCATTACTCGTTTTTACGATTGCAATTTCAAATTACACATTAAGCATTTTAATAGAAACGCACCTAGTACTTTAATACTTTAAGTAATTTCTGTCCTCTTCACACTTTCACTGTTCCACAAATCAGGGTGTAAAACATGTCTCAGTAACACTTGTTAGTGTGAAGAGTGATTCATGAACTCAGCTTTGATTGTAAAAGCATCTTGAGGATTCAGTGAGTACAAGAAAACTGTCTCTTTAGAGATGATCTTGCAGCCCATCATAAATCACTCTTTCACCATTTTGTGTGTACAGTTTTTGCCACAACTGTGCACACACACACACATGCACGCGCACACACACACACACACACACACACACACACACACACACACACACACACACACACACACACAAACAAAAGACAGGCTCACTTCACTTCAAATGATCGGTAATTTATGGGGAGGTCCTGCTGTGTTTCTAGGTCAGAGTTCAGAGCTAAATAGCAGTAAAGATATGCAGGGGGGGGGGGGGCACGACGACTTTCACTGATCAGGCTAATAAAGTCCACACACTGCCCCTGTAGACTTTAAATGTGTACTCTCAACCAACTGAAGAGGGTATGTGAGGCAGGTGAGAGGTGGTGATAAATCAATACAAATAACTTTGACTTTTTGATGTGCCAACACCTCTGAGGATTGTTACGCTTGAAGAAGTCGCTTCAGATGACATGCTGTGGCTCAGGCAGAAAAATTCTTCACCACTGTAACATTCAGACAGCGGCGAGTTTGTCAGGCTGGTTATGTTTGTTAGTCTGGTTCTTGTTCTGTGTCTGTTTGTTTTGATAGCGCTGTCATGTGTGGATGTACTGTCTTGTAATCATACATTCTCTCTTCCTTTTATTTTTGTACAGTAGCTTTTTACCCATGAGTAACATGATTTTTTTTTTTTAAATGATTATATTAAGAAACGATCAAGTCTTAGGAATTCCTCTGTGGTCCTTTTAAGCTTTGGTCAGGTGAGCGTGATGATGAGAACACCTTGACAAGAGACAGAAATCACCTGCTGCTGTTTTTGGCTGGGATGTAATCCTGAAGGCTGTCCGCTCTCTGTAGTGCCTGAGTGTTCATCCCTGCAGAGCAATTACTAGACCTGGTGACTCCCTTTGGATGGCTGCCAGGGCTTTACGGATCACCATAATGTTTGAATGGTTGGCAAGAGATATTACAGGTTGAAGGGTTCCTTTTGTTTTTTCTAATCATAAACCTGTCTGGATGCATGAAAAAAACACAAGACAACTTATTATATTTTCCAGAGATGCAGGGTTTGTGACCGATTAGGCTTGTGTGTGCAATGGCCTTGGACAGAATCTGTTTTGAATACTGTCTCAGAGGTGTTAATTAAATTTTGTGGTTATTTTTTAGACCATACTTTAAAGGGAAATAATTTCCTTTGTAGTTTTTGCCATTATTTCTATTTCTACTAATAACACTGTACTTACCACAGTAACTGCTGAGATCTGGGAACATGGTAACATCACCACAACAAAGTCTAATGGAGGAAAAAGACATAAAGTGTGAGATAATCAGGTTGTAAAGACGCTATAGTGGTAGAGACAGACGATCTAAACCACTTTATTTGAGGAAAAACTAGTAAAGAGCACACCCAATATATCAGTCATCACACTGGACAACTGCATGGATAACCACTGTAAGAACATTACATGAAAGTTTAACTAAAAAGCTGAAACTTCCCATTAAAGTTAAACTGAAATTAAAAGTTATGTTTACTAAGAAATCAATAAATATTTTTGTCATTGCATAGTCCCATCTATGATTTGAACAGCCTTTGTTACTCCGCAACTCTTCACAATCAGTGCTAACGCTAGCAAGCTAGACTAACTAGCTTCAATTTTAAGTGAAACTGAAACAAACTGAAGAGTACAAGTCACTGTAGCGTCCAGGCTGTCCTGAAGAAGTAGCACTGCTCAGAGGTCGTATTACAACCTCCTGTCTTGTAAACGCAACAATGTCTGAAGTTCTTGGCAAGACTTGTAAGTAAACATCTGTTAATGCTAGCACTGGCTATGTAGCAATAGTAAAACCCACAAATAGCTAATTTTTAAAGTGGTGCTCAGCAATATCCTGAGGGAATTTTGCATTTCTCAAATAGCGTTATCAGTTTATCATGATGATGTTACTATTTCCCAGACTTAACTCAGTTTGTGTGACTGATGCTTTGCTAAATGTTAAGACTTTTTGGAGCTTCACTAATTGCCTCATATTTCTCTGAAATCATATCATCAGGCCTTTTTAAAGCTAACACAAACTTATCAGCATTCAAAATCAAACTCTGTGTCATGGTGATTCCAGTATTTTGTCCACCTCATTGTATCGCTTAGGGATGTTATGCTTTACCATGTGTATGGAAGACAGATGAACAGTTAGTCCAGCTATTATATCATATCTCCCAGTGAGACACATGTTTATAGGACAGCAAATCGAGCTCTAATGAAGTCATCGCCAAGAGAAAAGCTGGGATAGGCCCGCAGTGAGCATGTGTGTCCGATGCCAAGTGCCTCTGTACAGTGATGAACGACTGCAGCCGAATTTTGCTAATGATCATTTTGGAAAAGCAAATAGATGTATCCAGCATCAATATTTCTTAATTACAGTTGTTTCCTGTGGAATTCTCTGTTGACGAAAACAGGGCGAAACAATCAATCAGGCGAGAGAGAAAAAGAGAGACTCTGGGAAGCAGAAAAGTAAACCTCAAAGGATGGATTTCATCATTCGCAATGGAGTTTCACCTTTTTTAAAGTGTCTAAGTGTGTGTGCGCACATGTCTGAGAACAGTAAAGGGAGTGACACCCACATTAAAGAAAGCAAGTGTGTGTGGGGCAACCAAGAGAAAAACATAGTGACTTTCTCTGCCCTCTAAATCCCCTGCAGGCTACATGCCAGTGGCTACATGCTGCTCTCAGTGCTTTAATGCCCTGTCAGCTGTGCCAGTGGGAAAGAACACACATATACACACACACACACACACACACACAGTGAATCATGAACTGAAACACACACACTGCTAACCCCACAGTATAAAGGCCTGCAGCTGCTGCCAAGAAGCACATATTGAGGGAGTGTGTGCTTGAGGGTTTGAGGATAATGGAACGACATGTGTGTATATATATATATATATATATATATATATGAGTAGCTTGTGTGTAAGTGGAAGCAATGGTGGTACTGGAATTGGAACTGTGCATAAGATAGTGTAAAGTTACAGTTAAACACATGCACATTAACCACCTACTATCCGTCCCACTTTCTTCACACCTCCTTACGCTCTTTTAGTTTAACTTCAGGAGTCAGAGGTTCCAGAGGTTAAATACCTGTTAATCTTCTGCATAACCAATGTTCGATGACTGACTGTTGAAGCACTTCTGAGGTAAAAGTTAAAAATAAGATCTTCAAAATCAATCAAAATCTTTATCACTACAAGCCACTTCTAGATAAACCAGCAGAGATTTTTCACCCAGTCATGCAGTTCGTCTCAGGTCAACAGAGGTTTTAGTGTCTTTCAGCTTATTGTGTTGCTTTTCAGCCTAGTTCAGTTTTGGTTCACTAACTGCTCTCATCAACCTAATTTCCATTTTCAGCGAAAAGGCTCTGGTAAATCCACTGTACGCTACCTACCCAGCATAAAACAACAGACAGAAAAAGTTTGCAACTAGCTGGTGGAGAAACAGGTGAAGGAACATCTTGAAGCTTAAGAGCCAGATATTTCCCTCCTGAGTTGGTAGAGACCAAACCAGAGCTAAAAGGAGTGTGAATTTGTGACAGGTGGACAAAGTAAGTCAGAAGACAGAGGTGCCATAAATAGTTCTGTAACAAATGAAAAAAGAGAGCTGGAAAGAAAAGTTTGTCTGCAACTGTCTGCTAACACATTCGCTACATCAACTCTATACGCTATAATACGTGTTTTATTGACAATTTGTTGTGCTGCTCCAAAGTGGCTAAAAAAACAGTTAATGCAGGTTTAAGGAGGAGTCAATTGTTCCAAATTTTTTGACACAAACATTTAAATTTTTGTTCCTGTGTGCAACAACACCAAAACATTCTGAATCTGCTACACCAAGTTGAAAGAAAAATAATTTCCCATATAAAACTGAAATAGTTAAAATAATGGTCATCACATAAACCTATAGATTATCAATGAGATCCTGAGGAGCATT
>NW_019174272.1:8529238-8610931 GCF_002260705.1 Seriola dumerili | reverse complement strand
CGCGCCACCGCACACAGAATAAAAATTTCCACACACTGATAAAAGAAGCGGTTTAGCATAACTTTAGAAATTCATGCAAAATGGATAAGATGGCTATTGCCAGAGAGAAATAAATAATGAAATGAGTGCTACATATTTGAACCACAGTCAGCTTTACTGCACCATTGAGAGCCTACATGTGAACCAAAGACTATGGCTATAGTTCAATAGTAGCATCTATTACTGCTCATAATGGCTTTTTTCCTGACAAACCAATGTGAATATTCATCACTCCAAAGTGCTCATGAGGGAAGACCAGTAAAATGATGCTTGATTCAAAATCCCTTATACATTACTGAGGTATACTTCAGTAATTTCTAATGATGCTGTACCTTCAGTTGCCTTGAACTGCGCTGCGATGAATGGCATTTCAGTTTTTATTCTTCACATTAGTCTATAGTGCCTCTGATAGCAAAAGTCTTATACATGCATATGTCCTGTGTCTACAGAATTTGCTCAATCTCAAACTGTTTCTGAATCTTTAAAATGTCCAGAAATAGTTGAGTATTAATGTCAGAGCTGGCACCACTACACCATGACTGACTCTCCATATAATAAAGCTGATGAAATAGGAGATGGTAAAATGGAATTTTAAAAACTGAAAACTGTAATGAAATCACTGTATATTTTCATTGGTATGAAAAGAAGGGAACAAAATTACATTGACTGTTATTCCCAAAAGGCTGCCCTGCACCTTTTCTTCTGCGCACCCATCAATCTACCTGTGACTTTGAACCACTAACTCCTACCAGTCCAGCCTGGACCTCCTTAATTTACACTTTGGCTGTAGGAGCTTAGACAACCTAAAGTGTCAGGAAAGGAACATGATGGCAACAAAACAGGTTGAACATATGGACCCCACTTTCAAATATTGTGCCACAGAGTGAATCAATGTGTTTTGTAGTATTGTCTGATAAAAGATTGCTAGGAAAGAAAATCACAAACCCCGATGAGACATCTCAAGCACCACACAGAAACTGAGGTAAACTAACTTTAGGACTTTAGATAATCTTCAGCCAACTACTAAAAGGCAAGCTGGGTATTAGCATCTGACACCAGGACTATTCTAAATTGTCACAGATGGGAGTTTAGCCTCACCGAACAGTCAGTAGTCCAGCCAGCTAAGTTTGCTGACCTTTTGCTTAAACATGTTTTTTTTTTTGGACTGGATTAAAAATAATGATCCATTCAATAAAGGTAGACACCACTTAATTGGCCATATACATTTGATATTCACATCTGCTACATGCAGTCTATTTATGATGTGTATTGGTTATTAACAGGCACCGTGTAAAGAAGAACCAGAGGAAAATGAATTTTGGGCTTGGTTAAAGTCTATTGGGCAAGTAGCTAGCTCTCTAGTGCTTTAACTTGCATATGCGACTTCATTGTAGCAAAGAGGTTTCAAATATTTTCATTACAAATGTATTTAAATGGTTACAACACAACACTTGCTGCTGTCTATAAACGACATCTTGTATACACGTTAAACAACACCCACCACGCTACGTCCTAAAAAAATTACAGAATAAAGACAACAGCTTTCTTTTTACTATATTTGCAAAATATTACCCAAAACACAAATTTTAAAGCAAAATACCAACATTGCCTTACCGGCTTTTCTATTATGATCGCCAAGTTATTGATTGCAAAACCCCATGGACAGTCAAGTGATCACCTTGATGATTGTGGATTGTTCATTTTGGTTCCTTTATGTTTGAATCCCATGTCCTCCATGTTGGTTAATTGCACAACCTGTTGGGGTAACTCACAACAGTCTTGACGACATTAAACACACAGCACCGCTGCTTCCTCTGCCTACCTATCTTATGTAACCTTTTCACACAACATTAAACAATCATTACACCTTGCAGCCACAAAGGCTGCCTACAGCCCGGGACCAACACAACTGGGAGTCAAACTGGGGCCATTGGAGGGAGGGACAACATTTATGATTTTCCACTCATAGACCAAAGCTTTGCCATCACTGCTGACCTGACTCTATCAGCAGATTTATCTACGTCTGCTGGATAAATGGAGATGGCAGTACTTAACCCCATATGGTGAGCCCATATACTCTTAGCAGTGAAGCCAACAGTCCTGGAATAACAAACATTACAAGTGCCATAAATCTGGCTACAAGGAATGAGGGACGGGAAGAGCTTGCCCAAAAGAAGTTACCTGAACCTTATAAAATGTCTGGCTGCACAGCTGCTCTGCTGCCTGTTGGCAGGCTGTTGATGTTTGAAGCTGGTAACATGATTTAGGTGCTAAATTAGTTATTCACTACACACGCAGTCACAAGCCATTAATCTAATTTGATCTCCCAACATGAGAATCGAGTATGCAAATACTGCTGCCATTGTAATGCTTGCACCATGTCGAGTGCTTCCCAAAACTAGACACTGCACGTGCCGTCATAATCTATGCAGGTCATCAGTATGTCACACATTAAAGCTACTATCTCAATTACCTAGCTCTCCACATAAAAAAACTGTTAGACTGAAGTGCAAAATACCTGTAATTATATATCGAATTTGATTTCTGCCTAGACTGCGGAATAATGCGTGCAAACATGTCAAGAACCAGATGTGTATGTAGCTTAGGTCCAAGTTTGTTGATGTGAGGGTAATCAGTAGTTTGCGTCGATGCAGGCCGTGAAATGTCGTGTGGCACTTTTTTCCCTTTTTGTGAAAACGTTTCATTTTCAGAATCTGCTGTGACAATGCCTGACAACAGCCATTGTTCAAACAGAGAGGTCTGTGTATTTACTGTAAACACTCAAAAGATTATGGGTGGAATATCCCCTTTAACTACCCTTGGTGCCCGTGTTGTATTCACCAGTTTTTTCAAAGGAAATGCAGTTGCTACCTGTGCCTGGGACATCTAAGCCCCCATTAAAAAATGTCCAATAAGGTCCAAATGGCTTTCTGTTCTTATCACAGAAAATCAGTGTTTTTCTTAAATGTCCCAAACCTTCATTTATCAAATTTTTTTGCTATAAAACAATTTCCAGTACAGTGTACATCACACCACATAGAGCATTGTCTTCTCGCTTCAGAAAGACGTTACCAATGGCCTGTCTATGGATAGCGCTGTTACTTTTTTGCACCGTAATACTGTATTTAATGATTAATTGTGGCGAGAAAAAATACTTTCTGATAAGCAATTTTTTTTGCATCAATTTATTCAAAAAGAAATCTGAAAAATATATCTGCAGCTACGAGTTTATACTAATGGATAGATCTTTTCAAAAATGTCGCTACAGATGATTTCTAAACCCTGTTTCAAACACAAACAACAGAGAACAATGTGGGACCATTTACAAGATCGAGCAAAGAAGACCACAAATGTCAATCATTCACACCTGCTCGCGCAGCACTAAATTGTAGAACCTGGGGTGCACAGAAGCAGCCCTCTCACTAACCACCTGCCACTATGAGAAAAATGCAATGAACGCACACTTCCATCCACTGGTGTTATGTGCATATTAGAAGGTGGTTCTAGTTAAACAGCTAGTTGATGGTGCTAATCCTGCGCTTTAAAACCATGCAGCAGAAAGGGGGTGCCACAAGATTGCACAATTAAAATGAGCAACAGTCAATAAAGTTGAAAAAGAATGTGGAAAACATTATGGTATTTTATGTTTGTTTCATGTATAATCTAAGGAGTGGTAACATGTCTCATTATCCACTACACATATATTTTTGTTCGCTGCTTATTTTTGGCGTCTTCGGTTGGAGGAAGCTTCAGTAACGTTTCGTCACATGCTTCATGTACGTCATGATTAGTGATTGCTGTTTTCCGCTGCACTTGTCACTTTTTTGCTTTGTATCGATGAACCTTTTCCAGCTCAACCAAGCTTAAATACTTTTTTGGAATTTCCAGCCGGTGGACAGAAACCCATCTATTGTTCTTGTCTCGCTCCTCAGTTTCAAATCAGCTTTACAGCCATGAGCCAAAAGAGTAAAGTACAAATGTCATATATAGACATTATCATCATGACCAGCAAAGATTAAACATATATCACATCAGAGTGTTTGTTTAAAACATATCATCATATTAAATTGTAAATCAGGGTGGCAGCAATATTAAGTCCTTCTGTTTGTTGTGTTAGCAAGCTACCAGCTCTTTACGCTCAGTACTAGATTGTCCAGTTTAGAGATACAGAATGTTTGCCTGGACAGTTACGTAAAATAAAAGAATCCCATAATTGTTGCTATAGTAAGTGATTAAAAAAGCATACAAAAGAAAGAATTATATTGGAATATTTGGTCAAAGATTAAACTCACTATATTCACTAAGCCTTGTAATTCTTGTATGCTTTTATTGACCAGCGATCATATTGATTTGGCTGCCACAAAGAGCATCGACATTCTGAAGATGAGTGCATATGCCTACCAGGTGAACTCATAAAAGAATGCATGGTCTCCAGAGGTTATCAAATAATAGTCAAAATTGCATTCAATGGTGATTAGTGTAATCTGTTGTCTGACTTATCTTTAGACTATCCAGGTTAGAGTTCTTCATCCACATGAACTACCAAGATGTAAATAAAAAAAACAAATACACCAAGACAATGTCTTTTACACCCCACCACTACAAAAGAACCAGAGACAATTGTTTCTGGCGGTGTGCCCAGCTCTGAAGCTGAGGCCAGGGTCTGAGCTGTGTCGGAATATGCTGTGACAGATGCTCGGAATCACGGGCCACGGCGAAGGTCCAGGAGAGCAATTAGCCACAAACGAAGCGGCTATGTCGTTAGCTGGTCTTTATTAGCCTCAGTGATGTAGTAGGCCATTAGTCTCCGGTGATCAGAGACTTCCCTGGTTGACCTCGGCCCATTACTGGTGTTTGTGATCATGTGTGTACAGTGTTTCAAGGTGGTCAGACGAGTGTTATCAATAAAAATCAGAAAATCAGCTAGGTACGATGATCTATTCTGATATTATGGTATGTGATACAGTTCACGTGAACAACATTTATTGTGAACAAGGAAAAAATATGGTAAATGTGTTGATCTTCTTAAATGCTAATGTTTTGTTATATATACTCAAAGATATAAAGATATAAGCTAGCCATAAAGCACATGTAATCCATAAATTAACTTAGATAAACTTAAATGAACATATATGAAAATGCACCCCCTGTATTTTCATGGCTCTACCTAACTCCAATCCTATGGGTCTTTATAACCAACATATACTGTTTATGTAGCAAACCATTTAGAACCTTTGCTCCATCTTTGAAAGCTAATATATATGCTATATAAATATAACGCAGTGATTACACACCCACACACACACACACACACACACACACACACACACACACACACACACACACAGGCACACAGGCACACACACAGACACACACACACACACAGGCACACACACAGACACACACACGCGCACCGCACACAGAATAAAAATTTCCACACACTGATAAAAGAAGCGGTTTAGCATAACATTTAGAAATTCATGCAAAATGGATAAGATGGCTATTGCAGCAGAATAAAATAATGAAATGAGTGCTACATATTTGAATCCACAGTCAAGCTTTACTGCACCATTGAGAGCCATACCATGTGAACCAAAGACTATGGCTATAGTTCAATAGTAGCATCTTATACTGGCTCATAATGGCTTTTTTCCTGACAAACCAATGTGAATATTCATCACTCCAAGTGCTCATGAGGGATGACCAGTAAAATGATGCTTGATTCAAAATCCCTTATAATTACTGAGGTATACTTCAGTAATTTCTAATGATGCTGTACCTTCAGTTGCCTTGAACTGCGCTGCATGAATGGCATTTCAGTTTTTATTCTTCACATTAGTCTATAGTGCCTCTGATAGCAAAAGTCTTATACATGCATATGTCTGTGTCTACAGAATTTGCTCAATCTCAAACTGTTTCTGAATCTTTAAAATGTCCAGAAATAGTTGAGTATTAATGTCAGAGCTGGCACCACTACACCATGACTGACTCTCCATATAATAAAGCTGATGAAATAGGAGATGGTAAAATGGAATTTAAAAATGAAAACTGTAATGAAATCACTGTATATTTTCATTGATGAAAAGAGGGGACAAAATTACATTGAGTGTTTTCCCAAAATGGCTGCCCTGCACTTTTCTCTTCTTGCGCACCCATACCATCTACCTGGTGACTTTGAACCCAACTCCTACAGTGCCAGCCTGGACCTCCTTAAACACTTTGGCTGTAGGAGCTTAGACAACCTAAAGTGTCAGGAAAGGAACATGATGGCAACAAAACAGGTTGACATATGGACCCCACTTCAAATATTGTGCCACAGAGTGAATCAATGTGTTTGTAGTATTGTCTGATAAAAGATTGCTAGGAAGAAAATCACAAACCCCGATGAGACATCTCAAGCACCACACAGAAACTGAGGTAACCTAACTTTAGGACTTTAGATAACTTCAGCCAACTACTAAAGGCAGTGGTGTATTAGCATCTGACACCAGGACATTGCTAAATTGTCACAGATGGGAGTTTAGCGTCACCGAACAGTCAGTAGTCCAGCCAGCTAAGTTTGCTGACCTTTTGCTTAAGACATGTTTTTTTTTTTGGACTGTAAAGCATGTGATCCATTCTAAAGTAGACACCACTTAATTGGCCATATACATTTGATATTCACATCTGCTACATGCAGTCTATTTATGATGTGTATTGGTTATTAACAGGCACCGTGTAAGAAGAAGAGGATGAATTTTGGGCTTGGTTAAAGTCTATTGGGCAGTAGCTAGCTCTCTAGTGCTTAACTTGCATATGCGACTTGCATTGTATGCAAAGAGGTTTCAAATATTTTCATTACAAATGTATTTAAATGGTACAACCAACACTTGCTGCATGCTTATAACACAGTTTGGTACAACAGCACCGCTACGTCCTAAAAAATTACAGAATAAAGACAACAGCTTTCTTTTTCTTATTTTGGCAAAATATTACCCAACACAATTTTAAACCAAAATACCAACATTGCGCTACCGGCTTTCATATGATCGCCAGTTTTGAGCAAACCCATGGACAGTCAGTGATACTGATTTGGTCTTTGGTTCCTTTATGTTGAATCCATGTCCTCCATGTTGTTACTGCACAACCTGTTGGGGTAAGTCACAACAGTCTCTGACGACATTAAAACACAGCACGCTGCTCTCCTCTCCTACCTATCTATGTAACCTTTTCACACAACATTAACATCATTACACCTTGCAGCCACAAAGGCTGCCTACACCGGGGACCAACACACTGGGAGTCAAACTGGGGCCATTGGAGGGAGGGGACAACATTTATGATTTCCATCAGACCAAGCTTTGCCATCACTGCTGACCTGACTCTATCAGCAGATTTTACTGTCTGCTGGGATAAATGGAGATGGCATTAACCCCTATGGTGAGCCCATATACTCTTAGCAGTGAAGCCAACAGTCCCTGGAATAACAAACATTTACAAGTGCCATAACTGGCTACAAGGAATGAGGGACGGGAAGAGCTTGCCCAAAGAAGTTACCTGACCTTATAAAATGTCTGGCTGCACAGCTGCTCTGCTGCCTGTTGGGCAGGCTGTTGATGTTTGAACGGTAACATGATTTAAGGCTAAATTAGTATTCATCACACCAGTCACAAGCCATTAATCTAATATCCCCAACATGAAATGATATGCAAATTGCTGCCCATTGTAATGCTGCACCATGCGTCAGTGCTTCAAAATGGCCACTGCCGCATCTGCATCACAAGTTCTGCACAATGAAAACATATATCTGCCTTACCTAGCCTCCACATAAAAATGTAGCTGAACTCAAAATACCTGTAATATATATGAATTTGATTTGGCAGAAGCGGATATGTGCAACATCAAGAGACAGACTGTGTATTGTAGTTGGCCAGTTGTTGATGGAGAACAGTAGTTGCGATCAGCCTGAATTTAGTTGGCTATTTTTTCCCTTTTGTGAAAACGTTTCATTTTCAGAATCTGCTGTGACAATGCTGACAACAGCCATTGTCAAACCCACAGAAGGTCTGTGTTTACTGTAACACTCAAAAGATTATGGGTGGAATATCCCCTTAACTACCCTTGTTGCCCGTGTTGTATTCACCAGGATTTTTCAAAGGAATGCAGTTGCTACTTTGGGCCTACTAAGCCCATTAAAATGTCCAATAAGGCTAAATGGCTTCTGTTACATCAGAAAATCAGTGTTTCTTAAAGTCCCCAAACCTTCATTTATCAAATTTTTTTGCTATAAAACAATTTCTCCAGTACAGTGTACATCACACACATAGAGCATTGGTCTTCTCGCTTCAGAAGACGTTACCAATGGCCTGTCTATGAGTAGCGCTGTACTTTTATTATGCACAGAATACTGTATGTTAATGATTAATTGCCACTCGGAGAAAAAATACTTCTGATAAGCAATTTTTGGCTCGGTTTATCAAAAGAAATCTGAAAACACTGGCAGCTGGACAGTGTGATTTTCAAAATGTGCTAAATGTTTCTAAACCTGTTCAACAAACAGAACAATGGGACCATTTCAGAGGAAACTCGACCACAAGATGTCAATCATTCACACCTGCTCTGCAGCACTAAATTGTAGAACCTGGGTGCACAGAGCAGCCTCTCACTAACCACTGCCACTATGAGAAAATGCAAATGAACGCACACTTCCATCCACTGGTGTTATGTGCATATTAGAAGGTGGTTCTAGTTAAACAGTTGATGGTGCTAATCCTGCGCTTTAAAACCATTGCAGAAGAAGAGGGTGCCACAAGATTGCACAATTAAATGAGCAACAGTCAATAAAGTGAAAAAGAATGTGGAAAACATTATGGTATTTATGTTTGTTTCATGTATTAATCTAAGGAGGGTAACAGTCTCATTATCACTACACATATATTTTTGTTCGCTGCTATTTTTGGCGTCTTCGGTGGAGGAAGCTTCAGTGAACGTTTCGGTCACATGCTTCATGTACGTCATGATTGATTGGCTGTTTCCGCTGCACTTTGTCACTTTTTGCTTGTATCGATGAACTTTTCCAGCTCAACCAAGCTTAAATACTTTTTTTGAATTTCCAGCGTGGACAGAAACCCATCTATTGTCTTTGTCTCGCTCAGTTCAAATCAGCTTTACAGCCATGAGCCAAAAGAGTAAAGTACAAAATGTCATATTATAGACATTATCATATGACCAGCAAAGATTAAACATATATCACATGAGTGTTGTGTTTATAAACATACAATAGATATTAAATGTAAATCAGGTGGGCAGCAATATTAAGTCCTTCTGTTTGTTGTGTTAGCAAGCTACCAGCTCTTTACGCTCAGTACTAGATTGTCCAGTTTAGAGATACAGAATGTTTGCCTGGACAGTTGCGTAAATAAAAGAATCCCATAATTGTTGTATAGTAAGTGATTAAAAAAGCATACAAAAGAAGAATATTTGGACATATTTGGTCAAAGATTAAACTCACTATATTCACTAAGCCTTGTAATTCTTGTATGCTTTTATTGACAGTCATATTGATTTGGCTGCACAAAGAGCATCGACATGCTGAAGATGAGTGCATATGCCTACAGGTGAACTCATAAAAGAATGCATGGTCTCCAGAGGTTATCAATAATGTCAAAATTGCATTCAATGGTGATTAGTGTAATTCTGTTGCTGACTTATCTTTAGACTATCCAGGTTAGAGCTCTTCATCCGCACATGAACTACCAAGATGTAAATCAAGCAAAAGAAACAATACACCAAGACAATGTCTTTTCACACCCCACCACAGTAAAAGGACACCAGAGGACAATTGTTTCTGGCGGTGTGCCCAGCTCTGAAGCTGAGGCCAGGGTCTGAGCTGTGTCGGGGAATATGTCTGGTGACAGATGCTCGGGAGACACGGGCCACGGCGAAGGTCCAGGGAGAGCAATTAGCACAAACGAAGCGGCTATGTCGTTAGCTGGTCTTTATTAGCCTCAGTGATGAGTTCAGAGGCCATTAGTCTCCTGTGATCAGAGACTTCCCTGGTTGACTCGGCCCATTACTGGTGTTTGTGATCATGTGTGTACAGTGTTTCAAGGTGGTCAGACGAGTGATTATCAATAAAATCAGAAATCAGCTAGGTACCGATGATCATTTCTGATATTATGGATGTGATACAGTTCAGTGAACAACACTTTATTGTGAACAGAGAACAAATCATGTAAGTGTTTGTATTCTTCTTTAATTGCTGCTCTTTAATGTTTTTGTTATATACAAGATATAGACATGGCATGTGTTAGCATAATCACTAGACTTATGAAATTATAAAATACTGTATTTTCATCACTCTCAAATGAATATACATATACTGTATATATTACATATACACATATACATATATATATGTATATAAATATACATATTTACTGTATACTAAGATTGCATGAAAATTGTCGCAGCACTAAATGTTTTCTATCAGCAGCTTCAATCTATCAACACTCGAAGTCCATCATCCAAAGTCAAGGGTGAATTTGCGTATCTAAACAGATAAATTGCTTTTCTGCACAAGGGCCAAAGACGGTGTTTTGTCTTTGAATTATCTGCTGAGTTAACTGGCTTACTGCTCAAGTTGTCGCTTTGACCTGTTGCAACTTTATAATAAAGCAGATACTTTGAAATAAAAAAAGGCAATGTAGTGGATGTAGTAGAGAGTCATTATGATAAACACTCTGCATTTAATTGTGAAAAATAAATGAGTAAATAAGTGTGCCACATGCAAATTGCTAAAATGACATTGTAAATGACTTCTAAAGTAACCAGCAGTCACTGCCGTCTGTTCATGTTTTGTTCCTACTTTGTGTTATTTACTTTTACAACTATTACATTGTCTACTCAAACGTGCCTAACCTGGTGGGAATAGTACAGAATGTCTTGCTCTGTACCTCATGTGATATCACTGTCTGGTGGTGGTGGTGTGGGGGGCTCCGCGACATCTTCCTGTGCACCTCTCTTCTCTGTCCTGTGTTGCATGCTGGGAACGAGCTGCCCTGTGTGCTGTTCCTCTTATTTGCCCGGGCCCTGAGAGACTTCCCCGCTAATGTTCCCCTCCTGTTTTACAGCAGTACTTCCTGAAACAACCCCCCCCCCCCCCCCCCCCACCGACTAGTCATCAGATGCTACATTAAGGGAGCACTCTGAAGTCTTCCTCCACCACTAAGGGCCCCTGATAAATAAAACTTATGGGGGAGAGAATTCAAAACATCTCTCCTATTACTAGCCTCGATTCATTTTTTACAGTCTCTCGGGCCCCACATCTGTCCTGCACTTCAAACGCATCTGAATGCTCTGAGATACTTTCCCTATTCTATCCTATGGGATCCACGTGAAGGTAGAGAGGGAGGGGGGCGGGGGTGTGAGGGGGTTGTGTGGAAAGGAAAGAAAAGGAATATGACAGAGCCAGGAGCTTTGAGCAGCAGAATGTGCCGAAAGCATCTCTCCCATCACCTTCCTTTCTGACTATTCTCCACGGAGGGGAAGAAAGAAAGCATTTCAAGGAGAGAGAGAGGAAGGAGGAGGGAGCAAGAGATTTGTGGTTGAAGCGTCATGGTCCGGCTCAGAGCTGCCACTCTCTGTCAAATTATAACACGTCCAACAACTCAGCTTTTTCTCTCTCGCAATTACAAATTAGTCCATTAGGCTGTCGGCTGCCTGTCCCTTCTCTTCTCGGTGCTGGAAGGGAATGTGTCTGTGTGTCTGTGTGCGTCTGTGTGTGTATGTGTGTGTGTGTGTGTGTGTGTAGGCCCTTAAGGGTGGGAAAGGGAGGCAGCAGATGGGAGGGGACCTTCCTTGGGTGGGAGATGGCAGTTTTCAAGTCACATAACGAGCCAAACAAGCAAACCAACAGTTGTAATTTGATGTGATGTCGACAGTAATTGTCTTTGATGCTGCGGGGTAGGCGCGAGGGTGGAATGGGGGCGCGGCGGGTTGGCCTTGAAGTGGTAGTTATGGAATATAAATTGGGGCTGCCTGTTTTCTGAAGGTAGGGGGGAAAAAATACAGGCACCCATTTTCGTGAGGCCATCACAACAGTGTTTTAGTCAACCAGCCTATAAGCTTAAATGGATTTTAAATTAGCAGTGAGAGCACTGAGAGCTAACAACATATCTCAGCTGAAAGGAGCCCACTCTGTGGAGAGAAACGCATACGTGTGACATGTATGGATTTTGATAGACTCAAGATGGCTTTCACTGATCCCTTTTATTGAGGCCATGAATTTTTCCCAGCTTTTGAATCAGGCCAATTCACATTTCAAGCAAATTCAATCTGAGCTCCAGATCAAAGTGGTGCACGAGACCAATTTATTGTAAGGTAACTGGGAGACACTTATTCAAAAGGTGACAATCTGATCTAACCAACATCACTGTAAATCACAGAAAAATATAATTATTGTGCCCTTTCCCTTAATGAATCATGACTTCTATCCAACACGTGCGTTTCTAAAGCTTCAAGTTGGCACCTCTGAAAGGGAATTCATTACTGAACAAACCCTTGTCTTGCCACATCTTCTCTTGCAGGCCTAAAATGACCTCTTTTATTACACTGTAGTCTGGTGCAGATTACTATTCATGCAACTTGGGCTTGGTGGGTGATTCACAGTAAATCCAACCGTTTCTCCCTTCTGGCCACTATTGCAGCCTGTTGCTAAATGCCAATGCCCAGATGACTATTTCAGCCTTGAACGGTACCCTGTGGATCTAGGTGGAAAGCACAACCAGTGTCTTGAATTAATAAGACCGGTCTCATTTTATCACTAGGAGAGTAAAGCTAATGAAATCATCCAGGAATTAAGCTGTTTAAGGGCTAAACTCTGGTTCTTGGTGGACGGTAATGAGCATGCTTTGCGGGAACCCCCCCCCCCTCCAACCTCATCAGTCTATGTTGAGCCACTAACATTGCTTTCATCCTGCCGGTCTTTAAAAAAAAAAAAAAGGACAGAAGCAAGTCTTTCAAAGGACAAATACGGTGTGGGGGGTTTGGGGGAGCAAGGGTGAACTTAACAAGCAGGGATCTTACAGATTTAAAGGTACAGCTAAAAATTTATGGAGGCATGTTTGGACGAGGGCCACGGTGAACAGCTTGGCCAGCTGAGCAACATCACAGCGGGACGCCTAATAAGCCCTACGCAATTTTTCACCCCATATTTTATCAATAAAAAAGCAGTTTAAACAGCCTCCCTCTAACCGCAGCCGCTGCACTGCCTGCCATCTGGAGCCCTCTTTCATTTTATAATCCAACTGTCATTAAAATGCTTCTTGGCAGTTTACAGCTCGTTCCCCCTGTGCAGATGTGGAAGCGATCTTCAGACGGGGCCCTCTGATCAAAGTGTTTGCTGCTGTCAGACAGAACACTTACCACCCTCAGGCTACCTTCCAGTCCTATCCGGACTTAATGCCTCCTGTTATTTATTTATTTCCACACTTCTGTATTTATCAGGTGCACCACTCCCAGCATAACTCAGGTCAGCTCCAGGAGCTGGCAGCCTTTGCCGTGAGGTTACAGAAGCAGGCTTGTGAGAGGGAGGTTGCAGGTTAGAAATGCCGTTTAGGTGCCATTAGGCAAAGCAAGTAACTTCGCTTAATTGACTGGTGGAGTTCACATGAGCTAACAGTAGATGGCTAAAAGGAGAGGATGACAAGAAAGCCAAGCCACTCGATCTGACCCTCCCGCACTGTAGTGGTATTATTTTTGGTGGCTGGATGCAACCGGGCTGAAAAGATTTTAACATCCAGAAACAATAACAGATTAAGATCAACTTTCAACTCTAAAGCAGTCATTTATTTTCAATGCTTGGTTAATTAGCACAAGAAAAAAGAAATTACTCAATCATACAAAGAAGTCACCTACATTGTATATTTATGCCAATTAGGAACTGGAGTATTATGTTTATAAATGTGCTCATTAGAGACATTTAGTCAAGACAATGCAACCAACATTTCTCTGTCTGCAGGATTTCACCAGTGGACTACAAACACAACACTGTAAGACTGTACATGAATAAAATAGGGAACAATCACTTGGCATGCCAAAGCTGATGACAACAAATATTAAAAAATATTCAATAACAATGAATAAATATGAGCTTTGTAACCTAATAACATGAGTGTTCCTGGCAGCAGACACAAAGGTGATGGCAGTGGGTCAACCCGCTGGCACTGTCTCTGTATCATATCACGCTGCCACATTCACTGTGTGCACACGCATGACTTGCAGGCTGCCCAGCGACCCGCGGCCTCCTCACTGATGGCGGTGGCGCGGCGCGCATGGCGTTAATGCTCCGACCGGGTGTTGATTGAGCTCCCCTAAAGCCAGTGACGCATGTTGCCTTTGTTTGGCAGCCATCCCGGTGTAAGAACTGGGGCCATATTCCGCCTGTCAGTGCCATGTGTTCGCTCTCCTCAGAGCACAGCGGCTGATGCCACTCAACCACCACCCCCCTACCTCCCACCCCCTGGCATCTCTGTGGGCACTCCAGGCCTAGCAGGTCTGCACTAATGAAGTCAAATTAATTTAATGGATGCCCATGCCGCCTGCGTCTGTAGTGCTTGGCAGGGGGACAGTTTTAATGCTTGTCTCTGTCTGTGCTTCCAAACCTCATACAAAGCCAAAAACTATACCTTTTCTGTGTGTCAAGCCGAACTGCAGGAGCATGTCAGCTTCGGTTGTGCCAATAATGCGCCCTGCATGACTCAGAATTGATCTTCAGTGCCCATAAAAACTAAAGTGGCAGGGAGAGTTCCACAGTTAACTTCGGAGAGAGGCCAGGTGTGTCCACTAATTAAAGCTCACAGAAAAGACGAAGGGAAAATAACTGGCAAATGAACATGAGTGACAGCCATCGTTAATACCTGCTTCCCGCTGCCCCCTGAGTCTAAAAATCCCCCCGTTAACTTTTATGGAGCACCCTTTGATACAATAATTATTTTTTTTTCCTGTAATCTTTCAAGCTCTGTACCTTTTCCCCTGGCTGGCGCAGATCAAAGCAGGCTGGTTTTGTGCATAAGGGACTGCAGAGGCTGGGGTTTCTGGCTTAATTGAAGGCAGCTGGCCCCTGTGTGTGTTTGGGCCTGATCTCAGTGTGCTCTCCAGGGTTCTCAGCTTTCCACATCACATACACATTTGCCCACGGAAAGTTCCCTCCAGAGCCCAAGTGACGCGAGGGCCTGCAAGGCTTGAGGTCTGGCAGTCGCCAGCCCATCCACAGGCATCCGAGTGTTTAGATTGACTTGGAGATGCTCAAGTGGTTAGCAAAAGAAGGATGGAGTATGTTTCTCTCAGTGGGTGGGAGACAGGCTTAGGCTCAGAGCTCACTTCCTGTATTGTCCATCATCACTATTATGAGCACTGCAGATGATCCATCCCATAAAGAAGCAAGCTTGTGAAACTGTGCTTCAGTAGGAAATTTTTAGTAAATGGAGACAAAATACAGAGCCTCACGAAATAACAATGGCCTATGACTTCATGATTAATGTGTGTTGATTTTCCTTATAAAATTTCTATAAAAAAATATGACCAGCGTACTATTTTGCTGACTGGCCTCTTTGTCTGAGGAGGGAATTGAGGCTCTCTAAACATTCTTGTTGCAGCCACAGTGGACCTGAGCTCATTTACTGATGTATTCCTGGCCAAAGAGGAAGCAACGCTTCTTTGGGGAAACATTATCCACAATGGCACTGATTCCTAATAACAACAGGGAATTCTATATTTATCCCTGATTGCATATGCCATTTGTTGTGGAGGAAAAGCAAGTCTTCTTGCATTAGGATGTCTTGTGCAGACAAGCCAAGGCTGGGACAGACCTGAGTCTTGGTGCGCCAGCTCTAAACGCATACAAAGTCTGTCTTGCATTTCCAGCCAGAAGAAATGTGTAAGTAATTACTGTCCAACCATGTTTATTGAATAAAAACCCACTTAGGCATTATGTTTATGCACAATCAGAAACACTCAAATCTTACATCTTACACGTACACAAAAAACATTTGTCTTTTTTTTCCTCTTTCCACAGAACATCTGCACCCAATACGGAGTCAATTTTACTTTTATTACTCATGTGGAAAAATGTATATAGTGCTTGGATTGTTATTCAAACACAGGCCACTTGAAAAGCAATGAATGCTGTGCCATGCTGATTTGCAGCACAGTGGACTCACACTGAGCACGGGGTTAGTCAGTTTAGCTGCCTGTTTAACTTTGTGTCACTGCATGTCAACTGCACTGGGATTATTCCCTAGGCTATTTGTTATGTTTTACTTGATGTGCATTACCTGCTGTAAGAGTACATCATTCAAAACATATTACACATGAAGTGACTTCAGGTTAATTACAATAAGCAGGTTTCATGTTTAATATTATGTTTCGTAATCTAATTATTTTGGAAGGTAGGTTAAGTTATGTATCCAATTAACATTACACAGTAAGTTTATGCAATCTTCATATGAGAAATATTGATAAATGTAGTTTTTAAGAAAGCAGATAAATATTACTGCAAATCTTTTGTTAACAGTAGTGCCATCAAAAAATATCAAGTCTGAAAATAATGAATTGAACTTGTGCAATCCTTTTCTGCAGTACGTTATTCTACAGTTACATGCAGTACCAGTGAGATGTAATGTGGCACCACAGCTGGTGTAATACTTCACAACCTGTCTGGTTTGATATGGCATGCCACACTCTCTATCACTGTATCATTGAACTGGCGAGATCTCTAGCAGAAAATTGGGCAATCGAGCATTTCACCTGGCCGTTGCTGAAAACTCTCCTATTACAGAACCAAGGCTCTCAGGTGGGAAAAACAGTGTTTGAGCAAAACCACCTCTAAAAATGGATCTGGTCGAGGTGGAGGAAAAACACATACCAAAACCTGGTGTTCATCGAGGCAACAATAACTCCCTCAATAACAATGATCACGACCTGTTAAACATGGCTGAGTGGTGACAGGATTTTCTCAAAGAGTTAGCAGAGCACTGGTGTTTCAGAGACAGAAGGGTAGGGTGTGCGTTATGATTTTAACAGAACAAAGGGGCGACTATTTGTTCTATTAACAGTCTCTGCCAACACCAACAGCTTCACTGAGAGGAGGCAGTAAATGAAAGAAGATTACAGTCTTAGATGCCATGCTATGTTTTCACACCTCCTCTGTGCTGAGTGGCTGACATGGCTTTGTTTGCCGCAACCCTTCTATTTTCATCTGCCATGCCAACATCAGTGCTAACCTTTAAGAAAGAATCTGGACCAGGCTCTTGGGTGCCACATCAATGACACCACGGCCATGTTGACTGTCCCTGCGTTGCTGTATGACATGCATTGCTAGTGACAAGCCGTCTTTGCTGATGTCAGTTGGCTGTGTCTGCTGGCTGGCCCTGCAGAAGCTCCAAGTCTTTCTCTGTCATCACGCCTCTTCTTCCCAACATGCACTGGGGCTTGGTTTCACCGCTGAGCATGCCCTTACACTCAATTCCCTCCAAGCTTGCACACAAACACACAAACACACACGCATGCATCACGTACTGCTAAGACTAAGGGCGTCCTTCTTCACTTCAGACACAAATCCAAATGTGCTCCCTGATCACCACATACTTGTTTGGTAAATGTACAACAGATGAATCGCTTGACAACCACAAAAAAAAAAAAAAAAAATGGGAAAAAAAATTTGCCTGCAGAGCACACATGATTTGGAGCTGACCAGAAATGAGAGCATGTTGCAAATAGCTCAGTATAAATTAAAGAGATAAATGTTTCCAGGTTCACTGTAATAGCTGGATGTGAGGAACATCATGAGACCACCTGATGGAAACATATGTTTATTTCTGGCTATTCCAGAAAGTTGGAAATCATCATCATTTTCTTCTAAAAGTTGATTATGGCAAGACTCTAATCTTAACCTTAACCCTTAAACTTACTGGAGACCTTATATCCATCAGCATTACCAAAATTAGGTGGGAATTGTTAATCTTGCAAGTTGTGTGACGTTTGTTCTTATTTTTCACCGCTTTTCTGTTTTGTTTTTCTTTCAGGCTTAGCCGGAAAGCGAAAAAACCGTAGTGAATAGAGGAAGTAACTGAGTAAGACAAAAAAGGAGGAGAGAAGGAGGGAGGGAGAGAGAAAGACAAAAGCAAGAGGAGAAAAATGACATCTACATATTAAGGCCTGTGTTGCCAGTGTCAGTTCTAATTTCACAGTGCCTGTGGGGAGCTGAATGCAACCAGTCAGCTCTGGTCTCATCTCGTTCCTCCTCCATTTTGAATCAGGGCCGGTGAATCCCAAGCTGGGGGGAAAGGAATATTACTGGCAAATTGGTTTTAGATTAAAGGAGGTGGCGAGGCATTCTGCTTTCTCAGCTCTTTCCCAGGTGCACTTAATCTAATTTCATTAAAGAGATGAGGACGGATGATCACTTGTGTCGAAACATTAAGCTGGTCCATTTTTCCCGTCCATAAAAAAATGTTAAGGTTGTCAGCGGCCTGGTGGGTGGCCTGTTTGTTATTGAATATGATGACTCTCAGAGACCAATCTGGATCTAGCAAAGCAGCAAGGGTTGGGGAGGGGTATGTAGGAGGAGGGGACGTACCTACATGAATATATATGATTATTGCTTTTCTTATTTTCCAAGATGGCGTCAGAGGAGAGGAAGTAAATTCTGACTGGTAATGACAGACAGAGAGCAGGTAGTAAATAAAGAAAGTGTAAACAAGTGGATGAGACTCGAAGAAAAACAAAGAGGTGAGGGTAGTGGTGGTGTTAACAGATAGATTTAAATCCCCACAGTGTGCTTGTTTTCTTGTTGCGGGTGCACCACTAGCTTCACAGGGCATACCCCCCCCCCCCCCCCCCCCCCCCCCCACCCCCCCCCAACACATCAGCTGGGAGGATACCACTAGCTGACGAGCCATTACTGATAAGCCGGTAGAGACGCTCCGACGCAGTGATATGGCATTCATTCTGCACACAGCAGGAAGATAAGGGGGTAGAGGAGGAATTAATGTGTCAATCAGAGCCTGTGCGCTGCCCTGGTAGATGAGTACACCGGAGCCATAAAAGAGCTCATGGACAGGATGTGGTAATGGTCCTTGGAGACTCCCCCGGAGACAGATACACTTTCTGCTGAGTGACTGCTTGGCAAATAGGACCAAATAGAATTAGCCGACCTGGGTGTCCTCCGCTGTGGCTATGGTGATGCAGCGGTGGCCGTGGTAACGCACCTGACACGAGGCCGCTGCGTTAAGGGCTCCAGAGAACATAAACGGCTCAGGCTAACGTTTTGCAGACAGACAGACAGTGACTGTATTATTTGCACAGGAGAAAGAATACAGAGGAAATTGGAGGAGCCAGCGAGGATGGCAAAGTGGGGCCTAATGGAGATAGGATGACACTTCAGGAGAGTGCATGAACAAACTGAAAAGGGATAAATCCCACTCTATGTATTTCACTGCCTCTCCAATGAAAGAAAATGACCGTCTTGACTTGGAGTATCTCAGACATGTCATAGGTTGACAGGATTGGCTGGTTGATAGATTGCACGAGGAACAGGGAGGGGTGGGAACTGATTCTCGACATTTATAGTAGTTGAAAAGACACTGAATAATACCTAGTGCTATGAAACTGAATGTACAAACAAAGCAAGTTCAAACAGTTTAATGTCAAGTGAAAGTTAAACCATTAAACTGACATTGGTCACAAGCCAAATAAAAATATCCAAGCGTATGTGAAATAACACATCTCATTCATATATAGTTCAAACACTGTCCGTGTGACGCCTTATCACAGATGTTACCACTACACAAGCAGAACCATTCATGTTTGTGAAGCACAGCTAACGTGTACTGGGGCTTTTAAGTACATTTTAATCAACTGACAGTAACACAGACACATGAAGTGGCTCAAAGTATTTCAATCACCACTAAAGAATAAATGGTGTTCCTAGTTCCATAGCATGGCCTCAAAGAGACTTGAATACACATAGTCTTTGTATTGCCAGGCGATTTATCCAACATGTGATTAGTCCCTTCTTGACCATCTAATTTAGCATGGCTAACAAATACACCAAGTGTAGCTTTAATAACAGAAAAGACAAAGAAAACATTCTTTTCCAGAAGGAATCCTTAATTATTCCTCCAGGGTGCAGATATAAGCAAGGCAAGGTCGAGGGTCTGATTTTTTATTTATTTTTTTTAATTCTTCATGTAATCTTGGACACCAGACGACAGGCCTCCCAAGAAGAAATGCCAGTGATGAGAACACAGTACCCAGATTCTGATTGCTTGTTTCTTCAAGGCTGCGCCAATCTACATAAAAATACCCCCTCATAGCAGCCTCACGCTGAACTGGGGGTGACCCGGCAGTCTCCGAAGAATTCAAGTCTGACATGTTCTGGAAACACATTACCGCATGCTATCTCAAGCATTGCTTTGATGCAAGCTAGCTTCACAAGGTACACCAATCCAAACTGACTTTGCTCTAGCAGCATCTCGTCAGTTTTATTCAAATACAGTGTAACTGATTGCACCCCGGGGGCACACCTGGAAGCAATATTCTAATTAAGTTAATCTGTGAAATCCTGACAATGTGGGTGTTCAGGTGGCTGGTAATCTGATGTGAAAGGAGCCTTTGTTTTCATTGGAAAGATACGGGAGGAGCTGGCACCTGTTTCAGCAAAACGTTGCAGAAAATTATCGCTGTCGAGTTATCCTGAGTGCAGCCAATTACAAATGACAGTGTTTGTCTTCCTCCTCATGGAACCCAATTTTTACACCATCTCTTTTTTTCTACTTATGGTGATGGCCTGTCAGAGTATTTTTCCCCAGTGTTCTTCTTTTCTAGGCAATTTGATATGGATGATTCGCAACTCTCATCACCTTGATTATGATAATGTGTGTTTCTGAGGAAATGAAAAGGTCAGCGCTGCTCTAGCCTTTATCCAGATGTTCTTTTCTTCTTGCACTCTTGGCAAATACACCAGTATGTGTAACAGTGTATTTTCAAAGATTCCACAACAGTGAAACTTGTTTTGGAATTAGGCTGTCGCACAGTCCCGTTTCCTGTTGGCCACAAATGAAAGCTTTTCTTTGTTCAGTATCTCTGCTCCGGGGAATGGAGCACTACCATCATTATAACAATGGAAAATATTAATACTTACCTTTGGGCATCTATTCTTACTTCACTAATATGCTGTCAAATGGGCTGTTTGTTGATGGGTTGCTATGTGAAGTGTGGCACAGTTTCTGGCTCTATGTAATGATGTTGTTTTGAAAGGAATGTCATACATATTTGCCTCTTTGGTTCCTTTCATATAATATTTCATCATGTAGCTTTAAAGGAGTTGAAGTCTGCTCTGATTTTACACTCAATGTCCATGCATGCATTGAGGTCCTTGTGTTCCAGTGTTACTGCTACATATTGCCACACTGCCACATACTGATTCAAGGATAGCAGCATGTTAGCAGGAATATTTGGGGATATATTTCTTCTCTCCGTTAATAGTATTACACATATTACGAAAACAGATCCTGCTGATGGCTTGTCTGAGACATCTGTATTCATTCATTCATTATCATTACTTCTTAAGCGACCTTTTAGCCCCAGGCCCCACCATCCACAAAAAACAACAAGTTCAAGACCAAGCTTCAGAACCTTAGAACTGAGAATGGAAACTAAGAACTGAGAGCAAAGCTTGAGGAGACATGAAAAAGCAGGTAAAGGATCTAAGAGTGAAAATCAGTAGTTTTACACACTGAAGCCAAGGACACAGATTACATTACTGCAGCCTTGGTTACAGCATTCTTGTTAGTAACTACGTTTTTCATTTGCAGTATTATTTTGTTGCCTATGGTTTGGGATTCACATTAACGGTTTAGATATCATGTCTACAGAATAATAAATAGTTCACTTACAGTCCACTGAGTAGGTTTTATCACAGTGTCAGTGCATATTAATGTGTAATAAAAGTGACATTAG
The DNA here is from genome assembly GCF_002260705.1 of Seriola dumerili. Classification (NCBI taxonomy): domain Eukaryota; kingdom Metazoa; phylum Chordata; class Actinopteri; order Carangiformes; family Carangidae; genus Seriola; species Seriola dumerili. Next base: position 8,588,893 of record NW_019174272.1, on the reverse strand, counting down.
TAACATGACCTTAGTATGTTTCATACATTGCATTCTGCATTAACTCAGAACACAGATTGTGTTTCACTAGCTGAAACTCACACACACACATGAGAAGAGACAGGGCTGAACAGACATTTGGCTCTTGACAGTGGACTGTGTAACAATTGGTACAAAATTCAACAAACAGCTGAAAACTTGGCAGCAGTGTCTAATAGTCCACCATGTCTTGAACTGTATCCCAGTCCACCTAAACTGCCTAATATAACTGCTGCCAAACGCCAAATATGGAGCTGTTTTACTGAACAGACAGAGGCTGACAGCTTACCAACAACATAGCAACGCCGCTGAATTTCTACAAAACCACCAAAGCATTGCTTGTTTTGTTTCTCATGTTTCTTTTACTAGTGCTGTTTAGTATTGTAGTATCAAGCTTTTAGATATTAAATGTCAAAATGTGTGACACTATATAGAACTGTTACAAGTCTCAAGCAACTGATAAACCAGGAGGGAAAACAAAGCCCTGAAAAGGAAACACTCGAAGAGCTTCCCTACTTCCCTCTCTACCCCCCACAGTGATACCAGGGAGCCGTATGGAGACTGACAGGCCTGCTACGTCTCTCTGTCGTGTCAACTAGCTAGCGCCCTCGGTTTCTTCTCGCTTCAATGAAGAGATAAAAGCCTATTGACTTGCCAGGCTACAGTTAATGCAAATTGGGCCTGCTATCAATGTATTATTTATAGGGAGAGCTGCAGACATTTCCACAGAACTGGGAGCTAAGCTTACAGGAGATTAGGCATGCTATCTCATTCATTTACCAGGGAGTAATTGCTAAACTGTGGAGGAATTAGGATGCGTGAGGTTCCCCAAAGGCGTTTCATCTTGTAACCAGGTGGCTGCCATCAGCCAACCACCTCCAAGTCTGTGATAAACAAACACGCAGACGTGAAACTACATCTGTCAAACTGTCAAACTGTTAACACTTGATGACATCACTCTGAAACCAGTGTTATGCTTTTTGAAGCGCGCCAAGTTGCTGGTGCAACCTACAGTTGTCCACTGACAACACACTTACATTTAGTCACTGCCAGTAAAACTAATAAATACTTTCAAAGAAAACCTCAGGTTAGAACCAAAACCCCTTGGGGTGATCATCCTAGGTATATCTGATGACCTAAATAAATTAAGCAATATGCAACAGTGTTTCCTATCTCACAACCTCATTATTGCAAAGAAAGTTGCTTCTTTTGCACTGGAAAAAAAAGAGGTCCCTAATATTAAGATGTAGTTTAGTGACCTCACAAATGCACTTCATTTAGAAAGAATAAGGTACACCCTTTTGGACAAGCTTCAGTATTTCAATGAGCTAACAATGAGCTGGGTGGGATAGGTGGGGGGGTGGGATGTGGGTTATTTGTCTCGGTTTGTTTTTCCTTCTCTTGTTGTCATGATATGTTTTGTGTTTTCTCTTTTATACATATGTTCAAGAAAATGAAGCATGATGTCATCTGATTGTGTACATATCTGTCTACTCATGTAGATGTCTGTATACCCTTGTGTTTAATTTATATCATCACGCTTGAATAAAAATGATCTTGAGAAAAGAAAAGCTCAGGTGATGCCTGGTTACTTCAGCTAGGCAAAAATGGAAAATGCACAAGTGAGCAGCTGTGATTTCTGGGTGCCATCTTTGATTAGCTTATGGTTGTTAAACCGGGTTTGGAAACACAGTCTAATTCACTTTGTTAAACAAATCGCTCTCTTTTTGAGAAAAGCAGGAATGTATTTCTGTGACGGAAACATCATCAGCGTCGCAAAACTCTCAAATCTTAAACTGTAATGAATACACAAGATGCACAAACTGGAGCTATGATATTGCTATCTATTATATGAGAGAAACAAGCAGACAGAGGTGACTTGTGCCATGCGATAAGATTAAATACACACAACTAAAGCTTGTGCTATGATCAAGGTGAGAAGGTATGTTTGAGACATATTCAGGCGTAACGTGCTCCAACAATAATAGATGCCATAATGTCAAAACAGAAAACTAGCACCATAAAACAGCTTCTCCCTGTACCACATTTTCCTTGTCACTTTCTTTCCGTGTAAGATGCAAATGATCAACGGTGGTGGGACCGGCAGAGGGTCTTTTACCCCTCGTCTTTTTTTCTGCTAACAACACACTATGACTGACTCCCTCCTTTAGTCGAGAGCTCAAATTTGTTATTCACAACTCTCAGCCACTTCATGTGGTGGGTGAATAAACAGAAAAACAGTCTTACCTTGTCGTCAATGTCACTCTCGCTGTCACACTGTAACAGAAAAGAGACAGACACAGGAAATATTAGGAATTATTCATTTGGCTCCCTCCAGTAGCTCATAATCAGTGCAGATGTTATTTTTGTGTGCAACCTCTCATTCACTGACAGCTTTCAGTGCAAATGGCGGAGGATGAAGAGGGAAAGTAGAGAGTGGTAGTCTAAGAGAGTTTTTCAAGTTTCAAAAGCAGCACAGCCGCACAGAATGCCATTCTGGTCTTTCTGTCGTAAATTCAATGCTGTAAATTTACAAAAGATGAAAAACCGAATAATACTATACACTGGGTTCTATTATGAAGAGCCTGTTCAATGACTCTGTATTCAGCTGCGGCTTGTCATTTAGCCTTTTAAGTGTGCTTTAAAATTGGATGATAGTATCTCAAGGACACAGAGAGCTTAGGCTCTTTGAATACTCGAACACAGTGCCTATTAAATGTGGTATTTCAAATTCGCCTTGTGACAAACCAGTATTTAATTTGTATGTCAGACTTCTACGGGGATAAAGGAACTAAATAACAAGAGAGGTTGTATTCTGAAATATGCCTTGTCTGGCACGGTCAAAGGCTAAATCACCTTCTATTCAGTTCAGAAGTGAAACGGTTTTTCTTTAACACTTCAAATTTCACAAGTCATTTCACCATTAAAATACACAGTGATCAGGCTCAAATATTTTGAGAGGAGGCGCAACTTTAAAAAACAAGAAAAACACAAAAAAAAAGTCAGACCTTGTAACTGACAAACAGATGATGAGAATACTGCAGATACCGAGGGCCAGAGCCTTTCATTCCTCACACATTCAGACAGAAATTTCTTTTTAGCAAATAATAAAAAATATGATTAGACTCAAACACATACTGGGATGTATATTCACCTGTAGTCTGAAAGAATGTGTGAAGTTAGTGTGAAGTCAATAACCCTGTTTGATTTTTTTTATCTTTTACTTGACACGTCCCATCTTGCCCCCCCCCCCCCCGAGACAGTGGATAGTGAAGTTGTGGAAACAGGAGTGGTCGAGTTCCAGGCCAGTCCCACTGGACCTCCCAGCAGGATGCATGAGGAGCAGAGCAATTCAAGCGAAGAGCCACATAGAGAGGGAGAGGGCCCCCAGTGAAAAACTGCCTTCAATCTGTCAATTAAGTCCCTGTGGCAACATATTTAAGTGGACCCTCTTTATTTTGTTTGACTCTCTTTCAGAGCTGGGCACAATGAGGAGGGAGCTGGGTCAATGGAGCCACAGTGGCCCTTTGTTGCAAGTGCGGTGGGTCCAAATGTATAATTAAGTAACGAGAGTAATCAGTACAAGGGCTCAGTGGCCAAGATCTCTCAGGAGAGAGACGGGGGGGGGGTCAGTGCCCCGTGATTCAGCCTACTCTGCAAAGAGAGAGATACAGCAGGACTCCTTGCTGGAAAAAAAAACTTTAAGTGAAAAGCGTTGTGACATGACCCCTTAGGAGGGTTTATTGTTGTGTTTGCATCTCTATCTGCAGAATAATGACTCCAAGAAATGTCTGAGCCCCCACTGTTCATGCTGAAGCATTCTCACAAAAGACAAAGAACAAGAACATACACCTGTCGCAAGACAAATACAGTAAAATTATATGTTCAATATGAGGCTTTCTACCGGCTGAAGAGATTGCTGTTTATGATTCAGGAGGCTGTCAGTGAGCATCAAGAAAAGTAGTGTGAAAGCAAAGGAAGGGTCCATCATAACAGTGCAGAAAAATATCTCTGTGAGAAAATGGTATTGCTGTTATTGTATTGTGCTTGTGTGAATATGTGTTGAATGTGTGGTTGTGTAAGAAAACATTAGAAATGCCATAGAAAAATATGTTAATGTGTTTTCTTTGTTCCCCATTTATTAAAAAATCTTGAATACATGCTAAAAAATTAAGGAAATGGTTCATAATAGGTAATGACCAATAATAACAAAATGAGAAAGTAAAACTATCCAGTATTGAGCTGTACACACACCCACATGTACTTGGATTGGAAAATTAGAAATATTCTACACAACATCTTTTCTCCTGGGGAATGTTTGCAAACCCTAATTTCATGGCTTTCGCTTGTCAAAAGACCTTCATTACAGAGTGCAGGGCATTAAGAAGAGAAAGTGGCTTAGGCTTCTTGTCAATCACGTCCCCATTCAGACTGCAGATTCTGGACAAATTAATTGTAAGCCATTTCTATACTGCTTGTTAGGGCACGTCACAACCTGTAATCACCATCCATTTGTTCCCTTACCACTCTTACCAGCATTTTATCTGAAAAAATCACATTCAAAATAACGTTTCTGGACGCATCTAAAAAAAAAAAAGAAAAGAAAAGAAACGAAGATTGATCTAATCTCCAACTTCGCCCTACCCCGAGGAAGCTGGTGTAAATGTATTCTTAGCATGCAGCTGAACGGATGACTTCCATCTCACAGCAGTTGTGAGCTCCTCTCTATTACTGGGGACGAGTTTAAACCCTAGGTGATGGAGATGAACAACTGGCTCAGTCTATTCCCTGGGTGCACGCTTGGCCTTGTTGTTGTAGCAGTAGCCATGACACAAGAGATGAGGCCTCACAAGGCTGGAGCTGGCGAGGAGGAAAAATAATATCAAAAGAGCACAGCATGGTGCTTATCCTTTTACAAGAAGCATGCACTGCAGCAGAGCATAAAGAGGAATACTAGCTACGGCTCAGACAGACACAGAGAGAGACACGGCACAGCAGGGGAGAGAGAGGCAGGTGGGAAAGGGGGAACAAAACACCAGTAAGACCAGGCAGGGGGGATGCTATAGAGATGAAGGGATGGACAGATGGAAGTAGTGTTAGAGCAGGTTTGTCAGTACTGTATGTGATTGCCCTGCTGGGCTATTACACTTGGTTGAGTCAAAGAAAGGAATTCAGTGAACGTATGAAAGTACAAGATTGGCTCATGTTTGTGAGCGCGTGGGTGTGAGAAGAGGACCACGTCATTTAGCACCCTATGCTTTTACACCTGGGAAAAGATTTTCAGCAAGCCTATACAAGAAAACCAAATGGTGAAAATGCAAAACCACAACCCCAAACAGAAACCTCCCTAAACAGCATGTCTGGTGGTCAGAGGGGACATTGTTAAAATCGGAGAGATATGCTGCTCACTAAGCTGCCTGACAGCAGCCAAGCCCCTTGTGGTTTGTGTCTCTCATAGATGTTCACAAACCAAAAAAAAAAAAAAAAAAAAAAAAAAGAAAAAAAGAAAAAAAAAAGAAAACTGCCTGGCTCTTCAGAGGCAGGGAGCAAGCAGCAACATCTGCACCTGGCAACCGCCAGCTACGAAGGGTAACAGGGGACCAGCTTCAGCGAATGGCTCCACAACCCTCCCTCCCAGCTCCCCACCTTCTCTCCAGCCCCTCCTCCCTGCAGCCAGCACATCAGACGGATAAGTTTGACATTTACACAGCTTTCAACACTTCAGAGACAGGAGATTTATTCCGCCAGCGGCCCTCGCTGGAGCCAGGCCTCGACCTGGGCTGGCCCCCATGACGACCCTGTAGCTCAGCCCTGAAATGAGGCAGAGCTGAGGAGAGAAGAGCAAGAGGGAAAAAACAGTGAGAGGCAGGGATGGATGTCTCGATTCTCCTGGACATTTTCTCTGGCAGATTCCGATAGACGTGCAAGGGGAAGACAATAAGCGTTGCGCATCCCGGAGCACATTAAAACGACTGGCCAAATTAATCACACAGTTCCACTTGTCACACTCGGAGGACAGTCTGCCATGAATTCTGCCTCAGAGATAGAGAGAGGAACAGAGGAGGAACTTGCCCGGCTATGCAAACGCTGGCATGGTGTCAACGACTGTCTGTCTGAATACTGATCGCAGCCCTGCACTTGCTGCAAGAAAAAAACGGGCAAAACAAGAGCTGCCAGAGCTGCTGGCATGTAAGTGTCACTGTCATTTCCTTCTCAAAATAAATAAAGCAACAAATAAAATGAATAAAAGCAAAAAAAGAGAATATGTATGTATGTATGTATATATATATATGTGTATTGATATTAAAAGTATTTGTGCTTTGAGAATGCATTTTGTGGTGTAACCTTGACTGAAAGAAAGGTGTGTCGCCACTGGAATGTGGTAAAGTATCTAACGACTTAAGGTGGTGACAGTAGTTTCTAACTGTCTTCCAGTTTCTACCAGTTTGATATATGAACATTCAGTCTTAATTCCTCAAATTTTTTTTACATTGCTTTGCATCACTGACTGAATTACTTACATCAAAAAACAGAGAAGGAAAAAAAACTGCATGCATACATTGGAGAAGGTTCAAATGACTGACTGAACAGTGAGACAGCAGCTGCTTCACTTAATCCCTTGTCCAAGTGAATAACATGACAAACGCATAATGCAAAAACTCCATATTGAGGGAGAAAGAAATGGCTTCAGTTCAGAAGACATCTCTCCAGGGACATAGACTGAGATACCCCTGATTGTAAGGGAGAAAGCACTGACAAACCCAGATCTCCTATAGTGAGAGCACACAGAGGGGGTAATGGTCCATTTAGATAGTCGAGGACCAAAGCAGTGTTGGATACTAGTGGAACAACACCAATTTCCTCCCGCAATTTCCCTCCTGCAGAGGCTGGGATGAGGTGTGGGGACGTAGACGCCGTGGCCACTCTGATAGGGCGTGGAAGCAGAGCCTCAGGTCCGCTGGAGGACCTCCTGCCGGGCCTGAAACATCAGCAGGATATCTGAAGGTCTCTTTGGCCTCGTGGCGTAGGGTGAAGCCTTACTTCAACCCAGCTTTCATAATTTATCAATGGGATGTTTTGTTGCATGCTCTAATGTTCTCAGCCTCTCTGAAACAAACTTAGAAAGCCATTGTTGAGGAGGTGGTGTGTACGTATGTGTTTACATGTGTTGTGGGTTGGAATTGAAATAGTCATATAAAGAAATAAATGTGCACCTACATGGGGCAGAAAAAAAGGTTTGGGAATTGGAGTGGTGGTGCTGTATTAATATTAGGGTTTACATGGCTCACATAGCAGCACTGCATATGACTCTCTTAACCAGAGAGAGAGAGAAAAAAAGTGATTGCTCTTGACCCCACTAGCTGTATCAGAAAGCACCACCTAGCAAAGTGATTTGATCACAGGATCAAATCTATACAGCCATTTGACCCTTGACCTCCCCAGCAGGCAGCATGGGAAGTCAGCTGATTACCCTGGGTCAGCCTAGGAGCTCAGGATTAGGAAAGTATTGATCTCAGTGAAGATGTAGGCTCCAGAGGGAATGAGATTGAGAGAAAAAGCTCTGCCGGGTAGAAATGATATCGACCAGTAGAGGAGGTCTAGACAGGCTCGCACGTAAAACCATATTTGAGCTTGGGACCTAGGAGGCTGTGCAAACAGAGAGACGGCTTCAGCAAAAGCTCCTTTCACAGAGGCCCATTGAAAGAGGCCAGAGAGAGAATGAGAGTGAGGGACGATTGAAGAAGACAAGCTCAGAGAAACGCTCTTTGCATTAGCCAGACACAGAGGCCTCTGGTTCAGGGCTGACACAGTTAAGGGAAGAGTCAGCGGGGGCCATGTAAATCAAGCCGGGGTGAGGAAAGATATAGTCCTGACCTGAGGCCAAACTAAGCAGACTTTAACATTACCCAGAGTCCATGTAAACAGCACTGAGTCCTGGCAGTGCTCTGTTTCACTTCCATGCAAAGTATGTGGTTAGGTCGAGGAGGAAGAAGGGGAGGAGGTCCACGGACAGATTGATGGTGATAGTGGTGGGGGTGAACTTGAAGAGCTGTCCCCCTTCTTCACTAAATCAAAGGACTGCCTTGTCACTTCCAACAAGAAATCCCTCAACCTTTGCTTTCAGAGCCGACTGGGCTGCTGGTGTGATCTTTGGAGTAGTTTGGCGAGGGAAAAACAGACAGTAATGGCAGATGTACGAGGGAAGAGGGAGCATTTATTCAGCTCAGAGAGAAAGAAGAAAACTGACAGAAACCTGAAGGGACAGGGAATACACAACTGTGTTATGAATATAATCATGGAAAAAATGGGGACATAGGTAAGAAAGAATGAGAGAAAAAAAACCACTGATTTATGTTTTTTTTGTTTGCACCTCGTCTTTCATAAAGCTCCCTTCGGCTTCGTCTTGTCTCTGCTGACTGTGTGACTGTAGCTAGCTGGCTATCTTGCCTTCAGAGGTGAACGCACACACATGCACACGCACATGCACACACAACCCTCAGCACCTCCCAGTGTTTTGACATGGCCCCGGGCCCGGTGCAGCTGAGCTGCAGCAGCAGACACTGGGCATTGGAAATTTAAGTCGGGGCGTAGGAGAAATTAGGCGAGGAGGCAAGGAAATGGGATGTTGACTTGAAGTGGCCCCGGGGGCAGCTGAGAGTCTCCCTGTGCAGCTCCGCTGGCTGCCTGACAGTTTGATGGAGCGAGTGGAGGCTTCCCCGCGGCCCGAGCCGCCGTCTCTAACACTGATGTAGCTCAGTGAGGAACAGATTGAGCCTCCAGGCATCGCTCTGTACTGCTACTCCCCTCCTCTCTCGCTCTTTCTCACTCTCTGTACTGCTGCTACTAGCTCTGTCTCACTCTCACTAATCCTGTCAAGCCAACACACAGAGACATGTACACACAGCACATATGCATGCATATACATGCTATACACGTTCACACAAAATCTCATACTGTATGCACACATACAGACACGTAGATACACAGAAATAACAGCAACACCCACAGAGAGCTTGGCTCCCTCCTTCCTTCTCTTCCCAGCGACAGTAATGTGATGAGCACTACAGATGCTGTTTACTGAGCTCTGGCCGACGCACGGGGGAAGGAGGAGGAGAGGGAGGGTGGGATGGAAGACGAGGCAGAAGGAGGTAGAGTCAGGGGGCTGGCAGGCCACAGCCATAATGAAAAGAATCTGGCGGCGGCCCACTGTGTGCTGGTCATGAGAAGCATGTGCTGCCGGGGGGCTCTACTGCTAATTTCAGGGGGCAGCCAAGCGTTTCACGCTAGACTTGTCATCGGGCCAGAGGGGGCATTCATACTGGGTGACAGCAATTGCAAGAGGGCGGGTAGGGGGTTTGGGGAGGGGGAGCAAAGTGAGAGGGAGGAAAGCTTCAGCTCCCTTCCCCCTCCCTGTACCTCCTGTCCCCCCTCTGCAATGATCAAACGTTATTGTAGGCAGGGTACAGAATTACAAATGAGTGTCCTGTGGCAACGGCTGGAACTGGATGCAACTGCTCTCTCCGCTCTGCTCTCTCCTCAGGTGGCCATAAGGGCAGCACCTCATCCTCCAACCCCTGCTGTCCAACAGGATTTAATACTCGCATTTTCCTAGTTAACATGACAATAATAATCTGCTACAGAAGCAGGCTGTTTATAAGCCCACACACTCAGACACAGAGATACTGCTCGTGCATTTTTCTTTGCCCCACCTTGGGGTGGGCAATATGGATAAAATCTCAGTCTCTTTCTAGCATAGTAAATTTTATTCTATATTAAAAATATTAAGAATGTTTTGTAAATCTATGATGGCCGATAAACTCTGATTGTCTAATGGTATATATGACCATATCACCTAACCCTAGCTCCACCATGTCCTTGGTTTCTAGCATCTTCACAGGACTGGCAGTCAGTAAAAGGTGAAATGACTGACGGGCACATCTTTAATCAGTGCCATCAACTGGCCTGAGGATTTGATGTGCACTTGGGGTTTATCTCTCAACTCAGCAAGATAAAATGAGCACAGAGTCACTGGAAATCCTTAGAGTTGAGACGAGAGAGAGAGAGAGAAAAAAAAAAAACAGATGGAAAGAACACCCTGTCAGCCCGACCCCTAGATTGTGGATCCAATGAAATGAGAGAGAGTGAGGGAGGTAGAGAGATGCGGGGGGGGGGGGGGTACAGAGGAGTTGATGCTAACAGCTGGCTGCCTTCCCCTTAAAAAAGAAGCGACTGGCTCTAGTCTGGCAGCCAGGAGAGGGAAGCAAGGGATGAGCAGGGATGAAAGCAGGAGTGTGAGATATGAAGTCAAGTGATGAAAGTTGGGTGGCTGATGGAAGATGAGTGGATGTGGGATGGGGTAGGGGGGATTAACCAGCTTGCAACGAGAAACTTCTGTTCATTGCCTCTGAAACAAGCCGTCACACAAGAGAGAAAGGAAGGGATGGGAAACAGAGGAGGAGAGACAGAGAGCAATGTAGAGTGAAGGAGGAGAGAGGAAGGGAGGAGGCAAGCCACATTGCACATCTTCAGGCTGTGAATAATTTAGAGGAGCACTGGGGAGACGAGACGAAGATGAACACAAAACACTGGCAGCGTTTGACCTAGAGCTGCAGCTACATCAGTGCACATCACAGAGCGGAGAGCTCTCTCTCGCTCTGCCTCTTCCTCCCTCCCTCTTTCTCTCTTTTCTCTCTTTTGCTCTTCATCTGCCTCCCTCTGTGTCAGGGAGGAAACAGCTGTACGCTATTCTTGTTTCGCCTCACATTCTATGAAACTCAACAGAATGGCTGACAACTCCGTTTCATAAGGATCTCTCTTTCTCCCTGCCTGCTCTGGGCACATCAGAAGAGTCGGAAGAGCCTTATGCAAAATGGATGCCTGTAAATTCAGGCTATATGGGGCAGTAAAGGCAGATACATGTGTGTCGGCAGATCCCCTGACACAAACAGGACTAATGACAACATCACATCATATGAGAAGGAACATCTACACAAATTCATGGGATGGAAGCATCAGCTTTAAATTTGATTTCAGCCACCTTTCTGCCGCTGACTTCTGTAATCATTAGTGTCAGCTTTAACACTCCACTAGTGTTGAAACAATTAGTTTTAATTCTAAATTAATCTTAACCAAGCAAAATGCATTATATTAACTTCTAGCCTTTTAAATGTGAGGAGACAATAATAAAGACATTATTCAGTAATGAAATTAATCAATAGTTGCACGTACTTTGCAAAAAATAATTGTTACCCAAACATTGTGCCCATTGCATTTTTAAGAGCTTAAAATTACTGACGAGATATAAATGATTCACTTCATTAATCCTATTTTAATTAATATATAACTAATGCAATATTTACCCCCCATAATATGACATTTTCAGTCAATCATTTCTTGCAGAATGGCCATATCAACACAGTCGATGTCATAAGACACGATGCAGTGTTAGTGAGGGACAGTGCGGTGAGCAACCGAGCAGTGGAAACTATGGACAGCAGCAGTAAATAACAGCTGCCCCGTGATTAGGCACCGAAGAGGTTAAACAGAGCTCGTTCACACCGCCTTTGTCAAGGTGCCATGAATCACCTCACCTGCTGAAGTGTGTGTCTTTGTGTGTGTCTGTGATGAAAGGACCACGGGGCATCTGTGGAGGGAGTGTCAGTTGGGCGGACAGAGGGCAGTCTGATCAACCCAGGAGGGAGGGGCCATTTATTACAGTAATTAAGGAACCGTGGGGGTAGAATGTGAACGCATACTGAGTTGCTCACAGAGGAAAGCTTTTTCTGGTAGAAGTGATAGTATGATGAGAGTGGATACTTTGTAAATAAATCACGACTAAAGATGGAAACTAAACAAAATATGAGGTAACTCGGTTTCCTCTCTTTATTTTCTCGCCCCCCTCCTTCCCTCCAACACCCTCTCACTCCCTCTCTCGCTGTCTCCTGCTTGGTCTGTGTGGCTGATATTAATGGGACGTCCCTTGTTTGTAAATGTGCCAAGTTGTGTGCACCACTGCAGGCTGTCTATTATAGCAGGCCTCTGGGGCAGCTTTTCCATATGGCGTCACATATGGCACTCAGCAGCATCAATTAATGTTGTTATAATACTGATTTTTATGAGCTAGGGTTTCACTCCTTTCCTCTCCTCTCTACCCCTGCAACCCCTCCCTTCCTCCCCCCACTGTCACTGATACTTTGATTCTTCAAACGGCCTTTCTTCGATTCCTCAAACCTTCGACATCCTGACTTCTCAACAGTTGAGGATCTAAAAAGTTTTCCACGCCAAATTCTTAAAGCTCCCACCAGCTCCACTCAATCCCACTCAAAGACCGTGAAAATGACTGTGTTCCTGCTATACAGCACAAGAAGGGTAACGCTATTGCCAGTGTGTCAGAATCTTTGCATCTTCTATGAAGCTGAGAGACTTAGATCAATGAAGTATGAAAGAACATGAGCGTGACAAAGATAGCTATTACACAGATCGAAAACTGTGTTAGATAATATCACATATCTGCAACCAAACACCACGTTTACAGCACCTATTGTAGTTTTGGTCACATTAGGCCGGCATCAGGGCCTATTAGTGTGTTAAATTAGGCCTGTGTTTATGCACAAAACAATAGGCAGATGGATCTAAGAACAGAATCTGAGGGGCCTTTTTGTTCCCTGGTGCCTTTGGTGGTGGATCTGACAGGAAGGGAACAAGAGCGTAGCAAAAAGCCGCGCTTAAAAAGCTCCCAGCCACACCAGCCTTGTCAGCGTTGCCACAATTAGAGACTAGATCACTGGCGCTTCCCAGCGAGAAACATCTCACCACCACTCCTCAATGGAACTCTTTCGTTTGAGGAACACACTCAAAGCGGGGTTTTAAAACGTTTCGGATGGCTAATCACTCTCAGGATGAAAGGCCCTGGCGTGTTCGTTTGTCTCAGCGTGGGGAGCTTCCCTTGCCGTTTCTCTGTCTCTGATTCTGATTGTTTTTGTTCGTTTCTTTTTCAGCAGGCAGGCGAGGCAGGCGAGCTGGCAGGCAGCGCTGTTTGAAGGTGCAGTCAGACCTGAGTGCAGGCCTGATGCTTTGTAGTGATATTTCCAGCAGCACAATCTCATTACTTTTTGACGTGGGAGATGCGTGCAGGGGCGGATTGTCATTTCACACTGTCAAAAGTTCTGTGAGGGAACGGAGACGGGAATGGAACTTCAATGACCTGCATGCCTCTGGCTCATCAAGACTGAATATATTAAACCAAATAACACAGATAAAATCCAGTGAACCAGATCCTTGAAGATGCTTGTAAACTTAATGTCCAGTCCCCAGGGTTGTTGAAGGAATTTCTCTCCTTATCTAGGATCTGTAATCGGATCTGTTGCACAGCTTCCTAAACTTGTCGCTGTACATCCCCTGAACCTAATTAACCCAAACACAGGACTGCTTATATACCCTGGCAGCACATACAGAATGTGTGTGCGCCGTCAGGGTGGCACACCTGGGTGTTGGACATATGTATATGTGCTGCTTGGACAAAAACGTCTTTGTGTCTTGAGAGGAAAAGTCCGGAGGGCAGCATCTCACACCTCTCAAAGATGGTGAGAGCTCCTGGACGTTTTCACATGGGACAATCACTGGCAGCTCCCTCCTTTAAAAAACTGGGGGGTATCCCCCCGAAGTTGATTTCACACGGAGTTCTTTCAATACAGAGAAAAACCTTGCTCTGTTTAAGAAGCTGCCATGCACTGATTGAAGCGCCTGGTTACCATGCGAACCCCAGCCTGTTGCTGGGGTGACTGTCCCAAAGTGCTTCCTGGGTAATTTTCGAGGTCACTGGTTTGTGCACGCCTATGTGGTGCAGATGCGCCCACCCTCATTCAGGGCCCCGCAGGAGCTCTTTCATTAGGCCCAGTGAATGGCCTCATTCATCCCCTTCACCACAATTGGTCACGCTGCGTCTCTGCAGAGGGCCCAGGACAAACTTTTCTCTCTTTCCACCCCCTGATCTTCCATGCACCACCCACCTTAGTCATGCTTCACTTTTGTTCAGGAGCATGAGGTAGCTGAAGCTTCAGGGCTCATCTTTGGCTGCAGACTAATAGCTGGAATGTAACGGACTACTGACATTGCTGTCTTTGTTTATCTGGAAGAATGCTATGAAGAAGGGACTGAACATGATGCATTATTTACCACTCAACAAAGATAAATATAGCCATTAGAATATTTTCTTATTTGGGAAAATGTGATCTTAACATTAGAATCCGGCAACATCAATTTAACACAGGAATAAAAAGTAAGGTAAAAAAAAACAAAAACATCCATATTCAGAAATATTTTTAAGGTGCAATATTTTGTACAGATCTTTATGACGTATCAGTGCATTAATCCCATTTTCCATACTCTCTATTTCTATCTCAATGCTGCTCAAAAGGCCCAGAGGACCTTTTCTAGCAGAACTCAGAGCCATTTCATCCCTAAGTTGCTTCTTTCTCCCCTCAGTCACTCCAGTAACTGAAGTGCTTAGCCATGCTAGTGGGTCCTCTACTCCCTGCCTCTTTTTGGCCCTAAAGTGAGTTTCAGGTCTGGCCTAGTGAGAAGTGACTAATTGTCTTGAGTTGTTAGTGTGCCTGGAATGAGATCCACTTCAATCTGTGACAGGGTGCACAATAATTTTGTTTCTCCCTTCCTCCTCCCCTCTCTCTCTTTCTCCTTTTTGCAGCAGATTTACCCCCTCTGCTTCTCAACCTACTGAGCTGTAAAATTGAGTGGACGGCAGGCAGGATACAGAATGAGACCTGGCATCGTGGACGCACTAACCTTGAGGAGGGCCACTGCTGCTGGCTGCACCTAAAGAGATGGAGACAGAACGTCAACCATATTGGAATGAGGAAGGTTAAAATGAGGAGGGAGGACAGACCAAAGGTAAAGGGAAAGGTGGAAACCCTTTCTGAAAACAAAAACAATATGACAGCTTGGCAAAGCAGGTCTAAATCAGCGGGAGAGGATGGACAAACACACTACAAATAGATGACAGGATGTCAACCAGAGAGAGAAAAAGGTGAAAGCATTAGGTATCATTTAAATTGCCCTTGTCTCCCCTTAAATTCCTCCATCTTTATTTTACAATAGATTATGTAATGTCTAGCCCAGTTAATCCTTCAGCTGCTGAGGGGGCAGCTAATGTACTGTACCTGCCCCTTGTTGCAATTAGACAAATGATTCTGAAAACTTAATATGTCTGACAAAATGTACATGTTTTGTGAAAACGGTGTATGATAAAAAACAATGCTGGAGCCTTTTTGCTTCTTAGTAGTTCTAACAAAACTGCGCTTCATAATGAAATCAACTTGCATAGCTATTCTTGGAACGAATCTGAGCAATCAATTACTATGAATCACAAATATACTAGCTGCGGTTTAGATGTGAACAAATGGAGTCTCAGTCCCTTACAGATGATATTAGTGCTCTGAGCTGCTCTCTCTCCACGAGAGATTAAGCAGGTTTGTACTCTCCCAGGCGGGCAGCGCTCCCCCCTCCAGGGTGCTGCACTATCATTTGCAGGAAAATTACTTCAGTAATGAAGAATCCAGGCCCATAAATCCTCATGGCCTCACCTTCCTTCGTCGCCCAAGTCTCACTGAACAGCTAGTAAAAATTCCCTTTAAAAAATTCATAGTGCAATTTTGCTCAAATCCCTCCCAGCAAGCACAATTATGGAACTTTCATCTCAATTGATTTATGTCCCGGGCTAAAAATGGAGGGGGGTGGGGTTGTGAAGGGGGAGAAAAAACAAGTGGTAAATCATTGTTTTTAAAAGGTAAGGCATAAGGCCTTTTTGTCACTTTCCCTGCATGTGTGCTGTAGTGCAGAGGCGATAGAGAGGTGCACGGATAAGGGGAGGAGGAAGACGGAAGGCAATGTCTGAAGGGTTTGAAAGCAGAAATGAAATGGCAAAAAGGAGGGGGGGGGGGTGAAAGGAGCGGTATTCCACTTGATTAATAACACTAATCAAATTATACAGTGTTCCACTGTGCCCTGAAATCTGGGGCCATAATGTCCTCTAATGGCGAGGTTCATGGAGCTAAACTTCAGAGGGAAAACACGGCGCTGACTGCTGCATGCCTTAATGAAGGCAGTAAAACATCCATTTCCAGAAGCCATGAAATGAAAGGCAAGATTGTAGATGTGCACCCAGTGGCTCCCCCACCGCAAAAAAATGGAAGGCTGTTAACACAAAAGACAGTGTCGGAAAGAGAGAGAGAGAGAGAGAGAGACAGACTGAGAGATGCAAGGCTTTAAGAAGAGAAATGAGGAGAGAATAATACAAGTGAAGAGATTTAAAGGGCAAGAACACCAAGAGTATGAGAATATAAAAAGAAAAGGGGATGATGAAGTGAGGATAGAAAGACAGATTGGTAGATGCTCTCAGTGCTTTATTTCCAGAGAAGTTCTCTTCTGGCATGAAGACAATCTCTGTCTGCTGATTATGGATGAGCCAGGCTGCTTTACTATGTCTGTTATACTTAGTGCTGCTGACAGCAGCCACAATTCATCACTATTTAGTTGCTGATGCACCTAACCACAGCATCCTCCCCCTCATCTATCTCAATACCACTCCATTAGAGTATTCCCTCTGTCCATCCAGGCATGCATTCTGCTGATCCATCTATCCATCTGTATTTCCTTCCATCCATCCATCCATCCATCCATCCATCCATCCATCCATCGGTCTGTCTGTCTGTCTGTCTGTCTGTCTGTCCATTCATCCGTCAATGTGTCTGTTCATCCATATATTCATCTTTCAATCCATTCAATCTTGTGTAAATAAAATTGTGCCCTGCTCTGACCTTAGCTGTCAGCTAGCTGCTGCAGGTAAGAGATTGTGTCTAGGTCTTGTACTAAAAGACAGTATGACTTCTCTTGGCAGTGACACACTACATGTCTGACATCATAATCTAAGCAAAACATGTAAAGATCACTGGGCACAAAAGGGTAGTGCTGCAGAAAAACAGCTGCATTATAACAAACTGAAACTCCAGACACTTCATATTTACACAAAAGCATTATGGTTTGCATTTAATCCACTAAATTGCACATGCTACAAACAATCAAATCAGCCTTTGAATCTTGAGTAAAGCAAATGTTCGTAGTCCTTAGGGCAAAATTTCATCTGGAGAGCAAGGGAAAAACACAACAAAGCTGAGAAAACACAGATTGCTATTGTTATTATTATCATAATTACAGTTGTGCTTATCATGCAAGCAACCTCAATCAGGATGAAATACAGTTTCATTTGATGAAGCTTCCTGTTTTGACTGGCTTGAGTTTGGGAACCACACACTTGGCTGGCGTGCCAAAAACTCAATCAGGCGCAATTACATAGCCATCAGATAGAAATGTAATTGATTTGAAAGCTGACATGAGATATAACTACATTACAGTGGAGGCTCAGTGGGGAGGCTCCTTGGGGACAGGGCCTACGGGGAGCTCATTACCGCCAAGCTTTGAATTATTGAGTGCTAAGGCAGTGACATTGAGGAACTGAGGCGGGCGATTGGCTGCAACAACTCAGCAAGTGTTTATCTCAACTTACAGCAACCTAAGACATCTGAAGGCGTGATCTGCCCGTGCATGAATATTGCAAGGGGAGAAGTTGTAATGGTTCATAACTGAAAGGGTTCAGGCCAAGGCAGAGTCCATGGATGCATATCATGCCCCTCACCCCCAGTATGTGTAATGTGTGCAGCTACGGGAAAATACAATCACATCCTATCCGTGGGTCATTTCCATAGCATTAACACCACCCAGTCACATATTTAGTGCTTTGGTTAGCGTTTACTCTGTTGAAGCATCACATGTCACCCTGCACAATAAGAGCTGTATTGGCTAAACATACATGGTACTTTGCAAAATTTACTTTCACTTAAAGCTCAGTTGGTTTGTGTCTTGTCTAGTTTGGTTGTTGCAGTTGTTTCATACCCATAAAAGAAACATAGCGCCAAATATGTGTTTTGTGTGTGTCTTTTCTATTTTTAGCAATTTACTGTGCCACGTTTACCAGTTGTATGATTTTAACAGAAACATTTCCAGTTTTTCTACTTCTTAACTTCACAGACACAAAGAGCTTAAATTAGGTGGCAGCCTCCCTTGAGTCTGGCTGGGGTGTGGGGGGGTGGGGTGGGGTGAAGAAGCACATCTGCCTGACCCTGACCACCAGCCTACGGGCCTTCCCCGAAGTGCTGAGGGGGGACTGTAGAGAGGATAAAGATATAAGTCACTGCTGAGGGGCCTCGGCATCCCTCAGGAACCTGGTGACTGCCTACTTCTGGGAGAGCTATGCCCCCTAGGCTTCTGCCACTGATCTCCCTCTGTCTCTCTCATTCTTCTATCACTCTTCTCTCTCTCCTCACACAGGCCTCCTGTGAGCTTTCTCACAAAAATGAGAACTCAATTAATTCAGGCAAAATGAGGACAAGAGAGGAGGAGGTCTAGGGAGCCCAGAAAGACAAGGAATGAGCCAGAGAGGGAAGCCTAACAGAGCAGCTTGTCGATCTGTGGCCTGGAAACAGCAAACAGAGCATGGGGTGACTGTGCATGTGCATTAAGTCTTTAGCCAAGTTAATCCTGTCTGCAGTTTAAACATGGCTGATGAACGAACGCGCCTCATTACAGAGTGGGATGCTGGGTAAATAGACAGGTCAGGGGGAGGCAGACAAAGAGAAAAGAGCAAAGCCTGAACGAGATGAAGCCAGAGCCAACATGATTAAAAACATGCTGACACTCAGTCCCTTGCATGTTGTTTATTACTTGGATGCTGGTAGGGTCTCACGTGTTGACCCTTTATTAGAGTTCAGTTATGACTTAAACTGACATTTTCACGATTATGACACAGTGGTGACAGAGACTGTGGATGTAAAATTACACTTCCAAGTGGCTGCATTCGATCCCCTCACAATAACCTACATCGCACTATTATTAGAAAATACCTTAGCCTCTGTTTAACTGAAGGGAAGGACCAAACTGTGGTGTGAAAAGGCTGCATGTATGTCAGATTATGAACGTGCCCTATGACCTTGAGAACAAGGGCCTCATGCTAAAGATGCAAAGTGTGGTCAGATAGACAACAGTCATCAATCTTGCATGAACCCGGTCACGCTGCTTAATGCTATATTAAGGTGCTACAAGCCACCACACAGCTCAGCTAATTTTCTCATAGCCTTGCAGAAAAACTGGCAGAAAACCAGCTGTTAGCAGGGGCTGTAGCCAGGTTTGAGGTCAAACACACATGCACACACACTTGCATGGACACACACACACACACACACACACACACACACGCATGCACGCACACGCACGCACGCAAACGCACACACGCACGCACGCACGCACGCACGCACGCACGCACGCACGCACCTCTATGCACAGTGTGTGATATGAGGTGGCACACTGCAGTATCTCCAGCAGCTACAAATGCAAAATAGGCTAAAAACAAATTGGCACTGCAGCCCCTTTTTTCATCTGGATTGTTGCTTTAAGTACACAACTGTTTTCTGTGTGTGTCACTGAGAACAAAAAAAAAAATAAAAACAAATGACCCATTTTTACCATTTGACTACCTGTGAGCTGTGAGATGTTATCTCCAGTGCGATGGTGTTATAAAAGTAACCACTTCCCTCTGACAGAGTGTAAATCTCACAGTATTCTGGGATATTTTTATGTTCATTTTTTATGCAGTGCATATATTACAATGTTTTACCAGTCCCAGCTCTAGGACAAGGCTAGTAAAACAGGCAAGTCAGACAGTTCCAAATTTTCATATGATAAATACCTTGTATGTAAGGAGCCAGGGGGGACTGTGGCGAATGTGTTTCCAAGAAAATCAGTCTGCTACTTAGAGTGATTGAACAGCCTGTAAACAGAAGCAGCAGACTTGCTTGACACTCTCTGGGAGATACTAATATAGTTGTGCTCCCAGGAGCTGAAGGGAAGGAAAGAGGTGGGGCACTGAAGTTCATGAACTGAACAGCGGGTGCAGGAGCTTTTAAAATTACCCTGTCTCCGGACTTGGCCTGGTCTCTGAACTGAAACTGCAGAGTAAAAGCACAAGACTGTTGAGCGAAGTACGTCAAGTCAGTCATAAGACACCCTTGGTCAATGGCTGATAGTGTTCCTCGCATTAGCCCAAATTAAAATTAGATCTATCTTTAACAACCTAATAAAAAAAAAGCCATATGATGACACTTTCCCTCATTTATGCTTTCCATCTTCTCCTCTGCAAACCCCTGAGGAGAATAAATTCTCCTTTGTTCATGGTGCTTGTAAAAAGATCCTTTGGCTACTGTGCCAGCACCGTTTCTATCTATAAAATTCATCAGTGATAATTTTTTCCAGATTTATGTCCAACCAACAAAGTGTGGAAACTGCAGATAGTCTTGTTGATGTTGCAGGTCAAATTAGAGGCAATATGAGCACAAAAATGAATTAAGCACACAATTTAGCACTCTGGTTTAAGGCATGTCTTTGTGTCTTCACCACACATCAGCTGACACTGATACTGTATTAAGCATATTACACTAATAAACGAGCTAAAAAGAAGGCAGGGTTCTTCCATGGCCTAAGTTTGAGGTCTGCTTGTAATGAACAGAGGCATGAAGCGTTTTACCACTAGGTAAACAACTAAACATGTTTGTTATTTGATCAAAAATATATTCAGTTATTCACTGTGTGACAGCAAGAGGACTCTAGACAAAAACAAACGTGTAAGATATATTTTAAAAGTTGTTTCACTTTCTTGATGTCAGCTATCTGAATAATTTATATTTTCTGAGACAGTGTCAATTTCCGCAGAACTTTAACAGGAAGGAGGGAGGAGAGGCAGTGAGATTTTCAAACTCTGCAGCTACAGCGGTTTTGCTGAAATTGAGCTGCTGTAAAGAGGTGCGAAAGAACACGACCTATATGACTATTGTGCAAACATGTAAACCCACAGAGGGTTGAGTTGCTAAAAGAGCAGGTTATCTACACTATATATAGAGTTAAGCCACAGCCCAAAACAAACTGAAGCTTTGTCCTGTGAAACACACAAGTTCAGTTTCCTGCCTCCTGACAGACGCACATACACAAAGTGGACAAACACAAAGAACACACATGTACAAAATGGTTTGTTGAGTTTAAAAATTATGTAAATTATATGCTATGGCCTTCATAGCCAACTAGATCTCAACCCAACAGAACACCTATGGGAGATTTTGCAGTGACATGTCAGATAGCACTCTCCACCATCATTGTCATCATCATCATCATCATCATCATCATCATCATCATCATCATCATCAAAACATCAAATATGGGAATAGATTTTGTAATAATAGTGTTTGTCATGACATTAAGAAGAGTTCCAGACACTTTGCCAAGGAGGATTGACACTGCTTTTGAGGCTTGTGATGTCATAGCACCTTGCTAAGACTTTCTGCTGAGTAAAACTGCTCTTTTTACAAAGACAAAAAAAAAAAAACAATCTGAGAAACAGTAGACATGTGCATCATGTATCTGCCAATAAAGCTCTTAGCCCATTCTGCAGATACACACCTAAATCCCCAGACACCTGCACCACATCTCCTCTGACCCGAACATGAAACCAGGACAAGAAACACTATGCAACCATTTGGTTTTGTTTGTCCTCCTGGGGCCATCTTGGCTCTCAGAAACCTTACCCTGGCATTGGCTCTAATCCCCAGAGAATGAAATGCAGGGCCAGCAGCATACAGATAAAGCATCAAGTGATTGTATATCTGTGACAGACCACCATTGAAGTCTCCAAACGTGGCCTCTGTGACACTGCTAATTTGACATCCCTTCTCCTGTTCTGCACTTGGCCTCAAGGGTAGCCCCCGTATCTACTTACATCTAGCCGGTTACCTTCACATAACAAGAGCTGCATCAACTTAAACTGATTCAATTGAGCAGAATTGCACACAGTACACTGGCTATTGGCTGGTGCTGGCAGGGTAGATGACAGCGGTGTGTGTGGAGCTGTAGAGTATCAGTTGACCCAGACTAATTATTCATAAGGCCTTGTTGTGATGGCTGCTGCTCCAGTAAGGTCAGGCAGGTGCAGTTAAGGGGAAAACAAAAACATTTCCTTCTAAAACGGAGTTGACACCGCTGAGTATCTACAGGAAACTCCGACAGAAAATCTGGTGCCTCAAAAAGAAAAAAAAAAAAAAAAAAAAATCACCAAAAAGTTGTGAGCTCTCTGTGTGCTGTAAGTGGATAGCAGTGTGACAGCTATACATTCCCAAATGGAGGTTGTAGTTGATGCAATGGAAGATGTGATTGAAGAGGTGTGCTCATGCATGGTTGAAAGGAAAATGGTGCAGCTCCTTAAATAATAGTACACAATGTGTCCTCACAACCACAGGCAGGCATTGCCTTGAAATTTGTAATTACAGTAATTGTGATTTCGACAAATGGGCCTCCAATACGCTCTTCAACGGCAAAAATACAGGTTGCGTTATCCATGAGGAGTCTACCAAAAGCATCCGTCGACAAAGCTTTAATTTAAAAGCTCTTGGATAGAAGGCATTTAAAATAACCAGATGTCTGCAAAAATATTCTGGAAAATACTATTTAGATGAGTCTTCGACTGTGACTTCTGCAAGGAAAACGGAGAGAACACCATTCACCTTTAAATTCAGATGAACTTCTTTCTCACCTCTATTTACAATCAAAATGAACCGCAGAAATGTGTACCCACAAATACACACACAAAAGGCCCACTTATGAAAAAGCACAATAGTGTGGCAATTAGCGGCTAGAGAGGACGAATGCTGGATCGGTTACAGTTGTTGAATGTTAATTACAGCGTTTTACGGTGCTGAGGAGATAACGAGTTAGCGCCTGGTGACAGCAGCGACACGTCCTTTAACGAGAGCCGTGGAAATTTATGAAACTTGAGATCAGGGACAATGAGGCGTTACTGGCTTGTCAGATGCTCTCCTGCTCACCCTCCCTTTGTCCTAATGAAGGCAGACACTCGTTTCTCTCTCTTCTCTGCTCCTCACAGTGCTGTTAGCCTGAAATGATTATTGTTCATCGAGGAAAGGTAAAAAAGCAGCGGTTTGGGATTCCGTCCACGTCCACTCTAAATACCTCATCATCTCATATCACCACTGCCATTGTCTAATCAGCTTCTGTCACAGTTTTAGGGAAGGAAAACAAAATCAGAAAACATGTGGACACATAAAGGCCAAAGATAAACACGGGGTCATATTACAGATAATTCCCTGTCTGGGGCAGGAAACATAGCCGGTAGCCAGACAAATGTGAGTGACCGTTCATTCCAGTCTGTCTAAATAGCGACGGATCAAGAGCTTGGTGAAATCCGAGGGGGTTAATATGGTCATGTTGTGAAGCCTGGTTTGGAATTTAGGTTAATGGAATCATTGATAGGGCTCAGTTCTCATGCCAGCAACGCTTAAGAGGATCCATACTTCATGATTTAGACAAATCCTGGGACATTCTTCAAAGTTTCCCCAACTGACCCTGGCAAGACTCTGAGACGCACACACACACAAGTCTGAGGATTTCTCTGGGTCTGCACAGCCACTGCTAACCAGAATCCCCCAGGCTGTATCAACAGCCTAAATGGTTTTTATAGAATATTACATCAGTTACACTGGGGCAAACATGGGCCCCAATGGAAATATTAGGCATAATAAACAGAAAGAGAGCCTGTTTTCTTTTTTCTCTGGCAAATTACTCTGAAACATGAGCAAGAATGTACACTCAAGTATGGGATTCTTGGAATTGTAGCTCATGTCTAGACTTGGACGTGGAAAGAAAGAAATAACTACATCACTCTGAGTTGACTAGACTTAGCTCTAAACATGATTTACATCAAAGTACCTTCACTCTCCTCTAATGGAGCCATTTTACAAACAGGGTTGCAATAAGAATGCTTGTGAGAATGTAAATTTACTGACTTAACTCCTAATATCCAGCAGTGAAGCTGCTGACCTGCTACCAATACATGCGGTGGGAAAAACAGTAATTTATGCAGCTGCAGGAGGAGTGACTATCCTACTGGAGAGAGGAAGAGAAGATCTTTTAAAACCACAGAAGACGAGGCGCCTGGGATGGTGTTCAGATGTCAATAAAAACAGGTGTTAACCAGCTTAGCTAAGATGTTAAGAGCTTGGATAATCCTAGCCTGGATCCAAGAGGGATCCGGCTCTGGAATACTAATGCTTAGGATGCACCGTTAAATCACACAGAGTTGATTAGGGGGTTGGGTTTGAGTGGTACTGCTGCTACAGGCTGTCAAAACTCAATTTGCATCTGCTGGCAATTACCAAGGACTGAAGAAAAAGGGATGTTCACATATAGAGAGTACTTGGTTGTGAGAGGGGTCATCAAGGTCTACAAGCAACTATCTCTCTTTAAAAACAGACTACATATTTTACTACAACAGCAAAGGTACATCACTACATGACACATTGCACATCATAGATCTGTAGGTATCTGTTCTATTTATCTGTGTTCTATCTATCTGTGTACAATGAGAGATGTACACTCTATTAGGACTTTATTAGGAACACCATACTGATACTAGGTAGGGCCTCCCATTGCGCTCAAAAAAGCCTCAGTTCTTGATGGCATGGATTCCATAAGGTGCTTCAAACATTCCTTTGAGACTCTGGTCCCTGTTGATGTAACCCAGGATAAATTATCTATGCATATATAATGTAATCTGAACAGGAAAAGGTGTTACATAGAAATCTGTTCAATCATATTAAGAAAATATACAGAAAATAACACCTAGAATTTGAGCCTGGATACTGTTTGACGTTTGATGAAGAGCAACAAGCCAATGGAGCGGAGTTGAAGCTCAGTTGCATGTAGAAGACTGAAACCCTGGATCTCAAGGACATTGTTGCTACACCCTCACAAACAATTGCCACTGCCAGTGTGGTACAAACAGGACTATCTGCCAGTTCTGGATGATATGTGTAGGCATAAGGACTGAGTTCATATCCGTGACATAGACTGTGTGTATACGTATGCACTGCTGCCACATGACTGGCTGATTGAATAATGGCATGAATAAGCAGGTGTACAGGTGTTCCTAATAAAATGAATATATGAGTGCTAAGAAATGAGTCATCATAGCATAAGTGATTTGAGTAGCATTTTAAATGCAGCCGTCATCCGTCTTAATGACTTACCATGAAAAACGACCAATATATGGCCGTGTTTCTGGAGGTTTATCACTTTATCTCTACATGTTTAAAGCATCAGAAACCAGACTGAGACAATATATAAAACTGCAGGGTTTTCCTAGCCCAGGTATACATGTGCACAATAACTGATCTGAACTCCCATTTGTAGAGAATCTGCAACCTGCCAAACATGAATGAGACTCTGAGTTACAAGCCATCTCCATGAAATGCTTCACATATAATTAATGTGTTTCTGACAAAAGCAGCAGGACTGTCTTGAAACCTCTCTAGAAGTGATAAATAATTTCAAAAAATTTCATCGCTTTCAAATAAGTTGTAAACACTAATGTGCCTTAATAATGACATGCTGTCAGCATTCAACAAAGTTTCTTTGTTATGATCTTAGACACTGAGGGGCATAAAGATACATCAAAGTACTGAACTAATGAAGGTGCTAATTTTCTGAAAAACTTATCTTAACACAAACAGATAGCACCTCAGGTGGATGTGCAACTGCACCTAAAACACAAAAAAAGGAGCAACTTCACATGAATAAATGTGCCTAAAGAAGAAACAAACATCGTTTCACCTCGTCTCTCCCATGTTGTGAAAAGCCTCGCCAGTCTCAGAGAAGACACCTCCATTTGGATAAAATCTAAATAAATGCGACACTCTGTTTCACTTAATCGACTTTGAATGTACCACCTCGCCTGCTCTATACGTTCATACTCTCTTACATGCCACCCCATAATCAAATCAGCATCTGGTGTCAGGGTGGCTTGCGGTTTGGGGTGTTCTCATTTGTAAACACCACCTGCCAGTTCTCACTCCTCTTCTCTTGCCAGGTGACATTAGCGCAAGCGTGAAATGTGATTTAGCGTTGAGCAAACCTCTGCACTGAGCACATCTGAGTCTGCCCACCTGGAAAGCGGGCATGAATAATCTACGGTCACCTAAGTCAGAGGGAGATTTCATGCATAAGACACTAGCAAGACAGCGGCAGCAACACAGTCCAGCAGGATAAACTGTGTTAAGCCCTGCTGATTTCATCCCTGCTGATGGGAGGGGGGTGATTTTGTTACATTAAGTCTGTGTTGCTTCCTAGCCCTGTAATTCAGCACACTTCCTGTCAGTCTCAAGCACCCAAGTGAATCACTAAGCTAGTGACATATTATACACAGATGTAGAGGAAACTGTACAACGGAAAGGAGTATCATTCTTATCTGTGCCTGGATGTGTCCTGGTGTCACCCTTAAAACTAAGATAGGTCAGCATTCCTGCGATTTCCTCTGCTCACTACTTTAGTTGCTCCAAAACAAAGCTGTGACAAGGCCCTTGTTAATTACACACATTCAGCTATCGATGCAAAGCCTTAAAGCGCCACACAATCTATCAAGATCAATCATAAAACAATTTATGCTCGTTGGTCAGGTCTTGTTAATACAACGCTGCTTTACGCCTTCTGCATGATCACACATAATGCAATCAGATTTCCATTGACAGGGTACCTAAACTATGATTAGATTTCCCTGTGGGCTCGAGACGGACACATAGAAACACACTGCTCTGCATTCTGCACCTGCTTTACAACCAAGGAACTTATGTAGTGTATGCCAAGTGCACTGTGACACGGAAGACCAGACGTACCACCTTTAAGTTGCCGGCGTCTTGCCTTTTGATGAATGTCAACAAAGTAGTTAGCAGGGAGGAAATGAGAAAAAGAGAGAGAGGAGAGGAGAGGAGAGGGGGGAAAGAACACACAATTATAAAAGCTTCATTTCTTCAGAGAACCATAAAGTCTCGTCCCAGAAGGGCAGCTGAGCACAAATCAATTTCTTTCAGTCGATTACAAGCACTGAGGTTCTAACCTTCATTTGTGAGTCTAATACTCCAACAGTTATGTAGAACACATACCAATTAAGCAATTCTGCTGGAATAAGAGGGCCGTGAACTGACGCGATTATGGGGGCCGGGCCCCTGGGGAGGTCAGGTTATCGGCTCAGGAGCAGGGAGAACGAGGGGAGCAGGGCAGAAGAGAATGGGGGAGAAAGATGGAAAAGGGAGAGGAGAGATGGAAGCCAAGGAAAAAGCCATTTATTAAGTCTAATACTCTGTGAAATGTTCCCATGGTAATAAGGCGGGGAGATTGCGTTAATATCAGGGAGCCATGCAGAAAAGGTCACTCGATATCTGTACCGCCCACCGGGGTCGCACTGATGGGAGCTGCTCAAACACATCTGATAATGCTCTCAGCGTCGTCGCTTGGTGCCGGAGGTCGAGAGGATGGGAGCTTGGGAAAAGATGCCATTTGTGGAAATTGCACTGATGTACCACTGTGCTCTGACACAATTTTCACTGCTGGCTTTTTATGTGCAGACAGCTGTACGACGAGTGAATGGAATAAGCATGATGACACCCAGTCAAAGATTATCAGGCATAAATGTATAGCTCTGTGGCGCATTATGTTTTCCGCTAAGTTTTGATTTTGCAATCATTTATCTCCACAATGACATGCATATACAGGAAAGGCAGACAGCATTCTCTTTCTGATTTTCAATATCTGTTTGCACACAGGCTCATGAAAGGAAAGGCATTAGAGGCACTCTCCATCTTTCTATTGTCACAAGCTAAATCTGATGCCATTTTCCTCTTGATTTAAAGAGCCTGGATGCATCTCTCCAGATATGTGGAGATCAACACATTGTCATTCACTGCTGAGGCGCACCTTAACCACCGCCCTCGCTGCCAGAAGATTTATGGTAATTCCTGATAGCATGTGATAGGATGCAGCCCGTAAACCCATGTGAGGTATGTGTTTCTATGGTAACCCTTCCCTCTATTCGCCAGCCCTATGCGCCTTGGTGTTTTACTTTTTTCCCTGCATTGTAGGCGCTGTCTATTTGGATGCCAGTGGTAGGAATGAGATGCAGATTTGTGGCAAAGCAGAGACACAGATGTTTCCTCATTGCCTTTTAATCTCCTATTCCCTCAGCGCCTGCCGAGAAACACTCCCCCTTTAGAATGGTAATTGGACAAGATGAATAATAAACAAAATGAAAACAGGCCGATGTTTATAAGGAGCATTTTAACACTTTGGAATGATCATACTTTATGGCTATTATTAGCAGAGAGACAAAAGCAAGCACTGTCTCTTCTGGGAATAATAAACGACTGAGCTTTAACTTGTC
This sequence comes from Seriola dumerili, assembly GCF_002260705.1. Classification (NCBI taxonomy): domain Eukaryota; kingdom Metazoa; phylum Chordata; class Actinopteri; order Carangiformes; family Carangidae; genus Seriola; species Seriola dumerili. The sequence goes on along the minus strand of NW_019174272.1, from coordinate 8,560,482 downwards.
TAATCAGGAGGAGACCTATCAGGGTCTGGCAGAGGACGACAGTGCTTTGCTCATTAAGGCAGAGCAGCTCACAGTCCGTCAATAAAATTCCATTTGCACTGATTTCCTTCGTTTTCAAAAGTCTGCACTTATATGACACACCAGCCGTCTGAAAAACAGCATTCACGTCTTTTACAGTCCAAAACTCATATGTTTTTATGACTCTTCATTCAAATCTCCTCTAACTGTCTACCCTCCATATGTCTTAAATATGCACTATAAAATTGCACTGATCTGACACTGCAGCTCAGTGGATTCATCGCTTGTAAATTTAAGATACTGATTTCATTAAGTGCTGCCTGGCCCGATGTCATATGGCGAACACTTTTCCTTCATCTCACATCTAGCCAAACATCCACCTCCATATCTGGAGGTGCTCCGTGTATTTGTTGACAGCAGTGAGATAAATGTGGATATTTCAACACCGTGTGATATCAGAAAACCAGCTATTTGCATGAAAAGCCTGTCCCTCTTTCTCCCCGGAGAGCTTTATTACAGGAGGATATTTCAAACGCTATCAAATGTGCCAAACATTTACTTTGATAACTCCATCAGATGGCACCCTGGGTTTAATGGTAGCAATCTGAGAGTGCTGAGGCACATGCCTAAAGCACAGGCAATAATGGCGGGGAGAAATACGAGGAAGGGATGAATAAAATCTCTTTAAAAAGTTCATAAATAATGCACCTTGCACGCAAGAGAGTTGTTGCTTATTTAACTATGCATGCCTCTTCCTGGTTTCTGTGCTGGCAGAGACACAAACACAGCATGTATTGTGGGCCAACATGACAGCACAGGAGGAGTACAACCTAGGGCTCCATCAGTCCTTTCAGCCTTGGCCTTCCACCCACGTGGAGCAACCCCTCCCAACAACAAATCTCCAGCCACAGTATGACTGCTCCATCCACAGCATTTTCTCGCTATGTTGAAAAACATCATGACAATAGGGAAATAGCAAATGACTGACCGCTTGCCAAAATGAGGGAGAAGATTTGAGAAAATGGGAGAAAAACAAAGTGCAGGAGTAATTATCCAATTAATGTGCAATTAAGCCCATGTGGCCTAATGGTCTGTGTTGGATTTGGTAATAGCTCTACCAGACTGAGGAGATTATTAAACTCACTGTAGGCTGCTGTGTGGAGCAGACACACTCAAACACTGTCTCAGTAAATAGGCCTGATAGTAGGACATTACAATTACAGCAGATATCTAGATTATAGCTAAATACATTTTTTTTTTACATATACTGTATTTTGTGCTTCAGCATGCTGACTGCAAATTTGAGGAAAAAAAAAAAAAAAAAAATCAAACCCCCCGACAAAATTCAACAAAGCATTTCATTAAGATTTTTCATTATCTGCCATAGCAGAGTTTGCTAATAAATGCTAATTATATTCAAGCTAATATTTAATCACATACAATTTCTCCAGTCAACTCAGTTTGAGGAAATACTAATTCTAATGAACGCACTCACGGTGCAGTTTATGAACTTCAGCACTGGCAAAATGAGCGAGGAAACGTAGATGATGTTTGAAAATGCTTTTTCAACTGAGTGTTATTAGCTTTGACTAATTTCCTACCCTAATGAGATCCTCTTGGAGGGATATTTTTGTGCAATTAATAATGCACATAGGATAATTAGAAGCATAAATATTTATCATGTTGAATTTCTGGCTAGTATAGGGTGTGGTGAGTGCAGACAAACCTATTGACTGTGCAGTGTACAAGCGCTAGATTGTATGCTTGCTATCATTATAGTATAATTCATGTAATATATCCAAAACACGCACACATTTGCATTTACTAGGGATTCTTTTGAATATTTTGTGACAATTCGATCTCACTTCAAATGTACCATGCACCTAAACTAGTAGTGATCTTGAAGTGAAGCTACTTTTGAGTCTTATTTGCCATTTGCCCAAAATAAATTCTGGGATTTACATAAGAGCAGTAAATTTCTCCATCTACAGAAAGTAATACTTTGAGACTACAAGAAAAAATGTCTTGGTTAGCAAATAAGACACAAGTTGGTTTGACTCTTTTACCCCTTTGATGTCCTTCAAGATAAAATAAATGACAGACATTACATAATCTAAAGTCTGAATACAAACTTGCCTTTGGCCATGGAGGCTGATGGTCAACACTGTGGAGAGTCTATTTGGTCTGTATGGACATTTGGCACATGTTACCTTGTGTGTGTTGTTATGATCACAGTATAAAAACATGTTGAACTGCACTATTGGAATTCAAATCCAAACATGATCCTGCTGTGTCAACAGATTATTGAAAATCTAAATAAGTGAGAGAGGCTATGCTGCAGCACTACTACTGACTAGGGTTAGTGTTGTGTATATAGCCGTTGTCCACCAGTGGCAGCACTGGGCACAAATCTGCTAAGCAGATAATGATTTTAATCCATCTACATCATAAATTACTGAGGTCACCTTTCATCTGGGTTAGGGTTAGTTACTTTTACCAGTTATTCCTGTAACAACTTTTATGAATCAGATAGCCACTCTTGGATTGCGCTAGTCAATGACAACAAGCTGGTTAATGTGAGATGACCATTGTTCTTACAAATGGTGAATATCTTTCTTTTGAAGTCTTTTAGTGTGTTAAAGTCTTCAGCAAAAAGAAATGTGATGTTTCCTGATGTAGCTGTGACCTCACTGAGACAGTTCTTCCACAAACAAGAGAGGGTTCATCTAAGAAGTGGTTCTAATGGAACAGAACATCCTGCCCCTGTGCTACACAGACCAAACATACAGTATGTGCAACAATAATTAGGTTGCATTGTTTTCATTCTGTAATCAAAAACATTATTTCACTTAGGAGTTGTAGATACTGGTTATCAACTTGGCACACTTCTATATACAGCTCAAACGTTGGCCATCGCTCAAGTGAAACAGATACCAGCAGGGAAAAGTACAAGGTACAACTGAGACAAGAGTGAACTCTCTTTGCCCTTGAACAACCAACACAAAGGGTAAATATTGCTAGAACACACACTTCAACATGAAAATGTAAACACATGAGGGTATAATGTGTAGCCAAAACCAGATAAGACACTCATATAAGCAAAACATTACCCAATATCCCTGGGCTGATTATGAACATTCACAATTTTTATCGCTATGCTGAGACAACTGTGCAAATACACTTAAAGCTCCCAGAGATCTCTCAGGGTTTAGTGCAATCATCCACCCCTTAGCTCACTTTTGGCTCACTCGGGCTAATCCTCCAGGACCCAGCAGGCTGGGCTGTGACTCAGCACGAGCCACCAGGTAGAGCTGCCTCCTCTGCCCGGGGAGGCCAATGTCAACAGGATGGAGAAGAGGTGGAAAGACAATCAGGGTTGAGATGGGGTTTAATCCAGGTTCAGAGCCAGCGTAATGGAGAGTCTATGTCTGGGTGAGCGATGGATTGTGAGGCAGTGGTATCCCCTGAGCCCCAAGCCCTCTGACTGCAGCCATCTGGAGTTGATCTCTGTCTTGTTCACCTCAAACCCACACATAAAATGGCAGTCATTTCTCTCTCTCTCTCTCTCTCCCTCTCTCTCCCTCTTTCCCTCCCAGCCCCAGGTATGTAAACAATCAGACACACTTTGTCTGGCCATGTTTCTTTGATTTCTTGTCTCGCTGCCTCTAATCAGCCCTTCACCGGTTTAATTATCTGTAACTTGTGGTATTTGGCCTACTTGGATTACACTCCCATAGGTCATGTCAGAATCCTGCAGGGCCTCTTTATCTTTAGGTTACATTTAACCAAACATCAAACATAGAAAGTGAATTTTTATCCAAAGTGTACTTCAGATCCACTACTTGTAGCTGTGAAATTGGAGTGAGTTAATGGTGCATTTAAGTGCCCTGAAAGGAGGAACCCGTAGCGGAAAAGGAGGTGAAAGACCTCTGAACCCATTCTGACTGACAGATTTCTCGTAATAATGTTCCCCGAGGTTAAAAGGGAGCTGCTTGACATAACTGTGCTCTGCTGGAGCAGGGCCAGACCAATAATGGTGACTGGGTCACAAAATGCCATGCGAAAGCTTGTGGTAGTTATCAGACTGTTTTAAATACCTTTTTCAATGTGAATCCAATTACTGGCAGCCTTTGTTTGTTCAGACAAAAGCAGCTATGTTCAAGGCCTGTCTCTCTCTGATTTTAATCAATTCTCTGGGGAAGTGTGTGTGGGAGATACAGATCAGGACTTGCCATACGTCAGCGCATGTGTGTGTGTGTTTATGTGTGTTGGACGCTTGTGCACAGTCTTGTTTGTGAGAATGTCAGAATAAGTGAGCGACAGAAACTGTCAAAGAATGAGAAAGCATAAGAGCTTTCCATAACAGTATTCATCTCAAAAGAAATCGGATTCCCCACAAAACTGCTTAACTTTTTAATTCCCCAAAAGCTACTGCAACTTGGAGTTGGACTAAGGAGTCAAACACAGCGGCAAAGTTTGCTGCAGACAATATTCATATTAGATATTATGACACATCATACTGCCATAATAATTCCAACGTTTCTCATATCTAGAGGGGTTAGCATGTTGGCTACTTGGCAGATGTGCTCATATGGTGCAGCATTAGTGCAGCTGGTCACAATCCACCTGCTCCATATGGGAACTTCGCAGTTAGCAAGCCTGTTGATGATAGCTGTTTCCACATCAACATTCACAAGAAAAATTAGAGGAAGACGACACTGCAATAAAATGAACAAAGTCAGAAGGTCGGACTCATTTCTTTTCGTTCGCCTTTCAGGAAAAGAATTTGCAAGAAATGAGAACTCCTCCAACAGCCTTCCACAATGCATGTTCATTTTTTTTGTTGTTGTTGTTCCAAAGGGCCGTGTCAACCCTAATGAATTCCAAAATGGTAAGATTTGCATTTCAATTTGGTAACCTCCCTCTCGAAGGCGATAAAGTCCCCCCGCCCCAACCCCAGCTCTAAATCACATTAAGCATACAGCTATCTTTTGTGAGGCCCTCCAACAATGTCACTGTGGTTCTGCCTCTCCATCATTACGCCTGCTGCTTTTTGTCGGCCTGTTTACAAGCTAAATAAATTGCTACACAAAACATCTGGAGCCACAAAAGAGAACTTAAGTGGGGGTCTTAAAAAGAAATGCCAGGGAAGACTCAGGCCTGCTTAAACCCTCCCTGTCGAACCACCGCAACTTTAGAGAAACAACGAAACTTTGAATGTTTCTATGGTTGTGTTTACACAAAATTCATGTTAAAGAAATGAAGGCTTAAAGAAACAAACTTATTTTCTTATTTGCTGCTTTAACAAAAATGTAAATTTCCACACGCAGCTGTGTGTGTTTCTGCATTTACTGCACTCCATCTGGTCACAAAGTCGATAGTCAATCTTCACATAAGATCAACAGTGTGATGAGTGTCTATGTTGCTACTACTGAGGAAATGTAAACAAATTGTTTACCAGTTATTTACATCTGTTTGACACCCCCACTTTTCGTTCTCACTTGTTCTGTGTATCTCAGCTGTGAGTTCTTTTTGCAGGAGTCTAAAACTACATCAATAAAAACTATACTCAACTATTAAATCCACATCTCTTTAGTCGGTGGTGCAGGTCATTGCTTTGGTGTGACAGTGCCACTGCTTCTGATGACATACAGTTTGAGCATTGAAATCTAATCTGGGTGCCGTGTGTGAACTTAATGGTGCGTGGCCCATTCAGCCTCCTCATCCTAGAGGTCAAGCACACTTTATGAGGTCACTGTCCGCAGATTTACAACCTAAATTTCCCATGACAGCGGCCGTTACTTTGTGCATCCAAACAGGGAGGCTCAGAGAAATGTGTTATTTTGGTTTGGTTGGAAATCTCTCTCAGGGAATAAAGCCAAGGAGGAGGAAGAGGAGAATATGGGTTGTGTAAACACACCGTCAGCTCCAAGGGCACCCAGTACAATAACTTATGGAATGTCTCGCATCTCCATCTACACAGGATGATAAGTCATGTTGAGAGGAGGTGCTGGTGTAATTTGTTATGGGTGTACTGCTTGCATAAGCTGAGCTCCACATAGAAGATTCAGCCCAGCATTTGGGCAGTATACCAGCAGAGATCGAGAGAGAAAAACACAACATCCAGCAGACTGATCAGTGTTGTTGGTCATGATTCAGTGCTTCCTCTGAAGACATGATTTGAAGCTGGACAACAAAGGCAATCTGTAGTAGATTATTCTAGAGCACTGCTGTTAATGTTTGTCCCATTTTCTTGCTCAACAACATTAAATGAGTGGGAAGCAAAACACAAGAAGCAGAGAAAAGTCAAACCCCTTTACAAAAGCTTGCCTCTAATAAGCTGTTTGCGTAGGAGTGTGAGATGTTTCCAACCCTGACCCTCTATGCCTCATTTCTACATCTCTGAGAAGCAGCAATTGGAAGTGAATACAACTTCCAGCCACTTTAAGTCAGCTTTTGTGCTGGATGCCCCATGGAAAAGATTCTTAACAGAAAGAAGAATGCAATAACACTTTTACAAGCCTTTAAGAAAATGGTTGGAGTTAAAAAATATGAATGCACAAGTACAGCAAGCTCCTTCTCGATGCAAATCATAACATCATGTTAGACATCATTTTTAAAACAAACATGTAAAAGTGAAGGAGAAAAACATAATTAAGCAGAGACCAGACAGCAGATAGGAAATCTCTCTGCGTGAGGCAGAGACATCATCTTTCATGTCCAAAACAAAAGGTCAAAGTCTCAGGCAACCCACGTTTAGACCCAACAGCTAATCGCCTCACTTCCCCAACCCATCTGAGAGAATTACAGTGGCTGTTAAGTGTGCATAATGAATGCCATAAAGCTGCCCTATAAAGCAGGCTTTTGGCCAGCCCCTGGCAGTGAGTGGGAGCAGGTCTAAGCACAGATCTGACTCTGCACACCCTCATGTACGGAATGATTGCTGATGGGTTTTTGCGAGGGAGGGAGGGGCGGGGCAGCTTCCACATCATTAATGAGCGCTAATATTTCAAAGGAGGACGCAGGGCCCAAGCACTGACCGTTATATTAAAAATCAAACGGTGTGACCTTGTTAAGATGGATGCCTTGTTGCTCTGTCCCCTTGGTGTAGCTGAGCTGTAGACGGCGCACCACATTAAAGGTGGCTCTTTGCTTTTTAAAGCATCAGCTATGGCTGCAGATATACGGGTGGCACCGGGAGCATTACGAGTGGCATTTAATTAAAGAAAAGTAAGCTGTGGGATTTTATAGACTAGCCGGGGATTGCTTGATCTGGTAAGTAAGTGGAAATGAAGGATGCTTGAAAGGTGGCATAAATCTAACACAGTGCTAACTTAACCTTCCTATCATTGTAAAAGTCATGGCGAGGACACTTTAAGCCCTGTCTGCTGCAGAGAATGTTATCTCATTCAGCCTCTTTTAGTTTTAAATGACTTTGCGGTAAAATGGAAAAAGTAAAGCTCACACAGTGCATACAGTAAATTAGATTAGTAGTTCATTGCTAATCATTTAACGAAATAATGAAATTGATCATAACAATTGATAGTAACACAGCAAATGTTTATTATATTAATAATAGTAATATCTTAAAATAAACAAGAGAAAAGAGCCAGGAAGGACAGAGGTTCTGATCCACCTTAACAAAGCCTAGTTCCCTTCAGCTGTGGCTGGTCCAGGTTGGATTAGTGATTTATAGGCTGGTAATTAGCCCCAGATGACAATGATGAATGTGCTACACTAACACCTTTGTAGGCTGCCTTGTTAGGTAACATCTGAGAAGCCTGACAAAGCTATCATTTTACAGAAAGCTCTTAATTACCCTCGCACAATTATGAATGGACCACAAACAGACACCCAGCTGTTTTGATGCATTGCAGTGGGAGGAAACATGGCAGAAAGGGAAGCAGGGAGGAATGGAATGAAAGCTTTGGCTGACAGTGCTCGGTGCAGATGTGTTGCGATACAAAAGCAGCAAGACAAATAGCTCAAGGACATTTTTTGTTCTTACGCTCTCTGGGAGTCAAAGAAGCCATTTTTCTCGGGGATAATCAAAGATGGGATAGGTCAAAAGGTGGGAGATGGATGAGAGGGAGGCAGGGAGGAACAACTAGGTACAAAATAAATGTTCCTCTGTTGCAAAGGTAGAAAGAGGGAAATAACTGGTCCCACAGCTATACCTCTACACATACTACTTGAGGCTAAGGCTCTAAGTTAAGAGTTATCCAGTCTTTGAGAATTTAGAGCACAAGTGAGATTTTCAGACATATCTTCAATCCATTTTTCAGCCAAAGAAAAGCTGACTACACACCAGTTTCTTGTTGGAGTACCCCTCCCTATTTGATTAATTCACCCAATGTATTATTGACATTTAACTCATGTCCATATTATAAACGTTGCAACACAGATACTACAGAAAGTAAATAAGATGGACTGTCCAGCCCTGACTCAGAACACATGAGGAACAAGAAATGACGTGTGTTGGATTGCTTCCCTATCCATCACAGGCCATCTGGCAAATGCTGCCTTGGCAGTTACACTACAAAGTGCCATAAAGGAGACACTTCCTCCTCTTTGAGGCCCCAGGTCCTTGTTTGACACATGGCATCCTGTGCAGAGAGCGAGCCCTACTTTGAAATCAAAGAACACACTTCCATAATCGCCCCTTCTGTCCTGCCTGTCGTGTCATCGAGGTCAACAACAGGGCTGTCTCCCCACTGCCACACATTTATTTTCCTTTTCCAGCTTTGTTTAAATCCAAAATTAGAGTTTCCGTGCAGGAAGCCAACGTGGAGGAGGAGGTTCCTTAAATATTTGGACAACTGGTAATTTGCTTTTTGTGATATGAAATGATTTCCTTTCGAGGTAAGAATCAAATAATGCTTTCCATCTGTCTGGGCGCTGTAAAGTGATGCTGCTAAGTTTGACTGAGTATGTATGCCTGTGTGCATATGTGTGTCTGGTGGTGTGTGAATATGAAGATGGGGGAGGGCAGTGTGACCTGTAACTCTGTGAACTGGCCTGAAACAGACACAACATGGAGCCAATTGGAAAAACACCAGGGACTAAGATGGGCTTTTAGGATATTCTCCAAAGATGTTTCCTATACTGCTGCCGAAGTAGCTGCTATAGTCTCTTAACTGCAACTTCAGTGGTTTGATGATTTTCACTTTTAATTAAACTGATGACTTACTTGACTGATGCTAAGTGTGATGGCCCTTGACACAATAAAATCAATCCGTCCTTTTGATAAACTGTCACTTAACTGTAACTTTTGATAAACTGATGATAAAATGCATCAATGTCCCTCTGAAAATAAGATCATGACACTGTTCATTTCTCTCAAAGACACTAAAATTAAGATTAATTACAGATAAATCTTCTGTCATGGTCACATTTGGCCACAGTAGATCCAATGCATTTACAGTACATCTAAACTCTGTGACTAAATCCAGTAACTTACATCAATGATGATTTGTGAGCTCTAGTTTCATCAAGCTGTACAATTACAGTGGTGTCATTGGCTGCACAAAGCCCAGTGATGGTTCTGTCTGCAGAGCTCTCGGGGGAATTCTCTCAAGATACACAAATAGTCAAAAGAAAGGCGGTAATTACATTATGTTTGACAAGCAATGAAAGCCATATGTTGGACACAGAAATGTAAATGTATGGTAATATGGCTATTCGTGGCCCACCATACACACTGGAGCCTGTGATGGGTAATAATATTGCTGTTGTTTGATCATAAGATAAAGAGATGAATCCATGTGCAAGCATACATTCTGCAATCAATATGTATAAGGCTAAGAGGCCAGAAACAGACTGCCTCATAATGTGCTTCTGCTTTATTAGACAGATACATAAGAGAGACACATACACAAGGACGATGGGCAAAAGAGAAGCAGCGGCACATGACAAAGGTTAGGAAGTGGATTCACATATGTGATGTTGAGTCACAGATCCTCACTGTGTCCTTTACTCCCCTGAGTTACCAGGACACCCTTGGTAAGGATTAACTTAGAGGTCATCAGGCACTTTGAAATTCACTCAATGTGCTGCCTGAACACAACACAAATGCATTTCTCTAGAGTGTGTTCCAGTTGAAATCCATTTTCATTTCTTTTTGCGTGGGGTGTGTTTATAAAGATATAACCTACAATAGCTTGTATATGCTGTCATTGCCAATTTCATCTCTTTGTGCTGTGGGACAAACTATCGATGAGCTGTTGCAGGCTGTTAAATTAAACTAAACCCCATCCACAGGAGAGGGATTGCTCCTCCAACATGAAATGACACCTCCCAGGACTAGTTCAATAAGTCACATCTTTGAATTAAACCACCACAAGGCACAATTTCAAAACACAACCTCAAACTTGTATGTGAAAGTTCAAGGCTGGGAATTAATAATATGTTGGAGTAATACGCAGAGTTTATATTGTGATAACAGAGCAGTTAGTTGTACTATATTGATTTTATATTGAGTTTCCCATTGTAGGAAATTCTGTGGCTGTAAACACCACACCTGAATTAATGAAAACAACAGGGATTACATAAGTGGGGAAAAATATATCAACATGATAAAAACTAGAATTGCAGCCTCACGGTTGTGTGCTTCCACCAACCAAACAATATTGTCACAATCTCTCCTTCCTGAGTTACAGCACTGAATAATGGCCAGAAGTGTTTTTGTAGAACATTATGATGTCATAGTGAAGTTGACCTTTGACCTTTTGGATATAAATTGTCATCACTTTATCATTTTATCCTATTAGACATTTGTGTTAAATTGTGTCACAATTAGCATATGAATTTGTGAGTTATGACCAAAACCAGTGACCACGACCTTTGACCTTTGACCATCAAATTCTATTTAGTTTATCTTTGAGTCCCAGTGAATGTTTGTACCAAATCTGAAGAAATTCCCTGTTGAGATATCACATTCAAGAGGTCAAAAAACCATACATGGAAAAGGTGTAAGATCGACGACAGGTAGATGACATGTTTTTGATTAAATAATATTGGCAGTTTATTCAGATGGTAGATTATTAAAGTGCTACTGCACTCAAAAATGTGTTTTGCTTATTGTTACTTCACTTGGATGTTTGACTTGCTCTGTGCAGAATGATGTATGTGAAGAGTTTCTGGTTTTATTTGACACAGTGAAGAAGCGAAGGCAGACAGGAAATGCAGGGAGGCCGAAAGTAGGGGAGTGACATGTGGTAAGTGGTCTGGCCGGCCTGGAGTCAAGCTGGTGATTTGCTGCTCAGGGCTTTTACACCCATGTGGTATGTGCCTTAACCACTCGCCTATCAGGTCTCCAAAAGATATGAGCACAGTGTGACACATGCTGTTTTCACATTCATCTGTTGAAAGGGGGAAGTTTCTCTGTTCACCCTCAATGTGAGTTGAAGATGTGTATGTTTAAATAGTCTGGTAGGCAATCATGGCGAATATAAGAATGACAAGTTTGATGTAGAAATCAAAAACTTACACATACACAATTTTGCAATCAGTATCACGGTGAAATGAAAGGTCAAAGGTCAAGGTCAAGATTCACATTTACACTAACTAGATTAGTGTGAGGTGCAGTCTATTAACTTGGTTTTCCACTAAGAAGGGAAATACCTTTGTTTGTTGATATCTTCAGTGGTTATGTTTCGGTTACCATGTATCTAATTCTAAAATTCAAGCAGTTCAGGACATTACACCACCAGCTGAATTAACTAATTCTCTCGCATTGTGTTTTAATCTCATTCCCATCATATTATGATATTTTGTGGCCGCATGTAAATTAATATGTTTAACAATAACATATATAAATAGAAATAAAATCATACCTGTTCTTATACAAACACACACACAGACACACATGCATGCACACACTTCAAACTTATGAACATGCTGGGAGAAAATGCACAATGCAGACATGTTGTAGCAAGAAAACCACATGGAATAAACAGCGGGAAACCTGCGAGTCCTGTCACAAGCAGTCACAATACGGAGCTGAGTGGGAGGGAGAGAGAGAGAGAGAGATGGAGAAGGAGAGAGAGGAGGATGGGGGGAGGTGGGGGTTGCTAGATGGAGGGAGGCTCCCATCTCTAACCTGCCCGGTGGCAGTAGCTGAACTGTCATCGCCTGGCCCTGTCATTTGGAAACTTTGCTGTTTAGAGGTGACAGCCGCCCACGGACACACACTGTACACACTCCACAGCTCTGGTCTACACACACACACACACACACACACACACACACACACACACACACACACACACACACACACATACTGAGGAGAGGTTTGGGGTGGTGAGCGCGCACTGTTTGACACTTCCATGTTTGACACCTCCACATCCCTCTGCATGTTGTGGCCTCTGCAGGCTTTTCTCGCTGTGTTGATGTGTCCCTTGCCCCTTTTAGAGGACGATGGATCCATATGAGTGTGTGTATGTGTGTTGGTTCAAGAAAAGGATGATAAAGCTGTTTCAAAAATGTGTGCACTTTGCAATTCAGCTAGTTTATTTATGAACTATTTATAGCAAAGAAGTTTGGCTTTAACTGTTATGAATAATAATATAACACTTCACCACTTACATTTGTTGCTTGTGGTTTGGTGATTCTATAACTGCTGGAGATATCTGGACACTGGAGTTACCATTAAATGAATATTTGTGTGACACTTAACTGCCTAATTACAGGTGTCCTGGGGTGTGTGTGTAAGTGAGAATTGTGTGTGTGTCAGTGTGTGTTTGGGGTGTGTTGAAGGAGACAGACAAGGAAGAAGGGGTGATGAGTTGAACAGCAGGGTTTCTCATCAGCAAGCTGTAAATGGTCCCACCACCAACAACCCGACCCCCACCCAACCAACACACCCACACACATGCACGCTCACACACCCACATTTATTCACACTGCAGTAATTGCTGCGCCGGCTCATTTGAGCTTGTCATTTCTCCTGATAAGACTGCAGTATTAAAGATGACAAAAGATTGATACACACTCTCTTTCACACACGTACACACACAAACACATTGCACACAACATCTCCTAGCGTCCATGAAGGCAGGCGAGGGTGGGGCTGTTATTGCAGATTCTACAGCAGAGATGGAAGGGAAATGTGATTTCACACTTTTTGTTTTTCAGAGTTGAAACAATGAGATGTTGTGTAAAACAAAAGAAAAGTTTTGGGTGCGAGATATTTGGGTGCAAACAATGCTGTGAGACAGAAAAAAAGATGTAACTGGCTAATTTTGAGGAGATAATGTGAAAAAATAGTCAGCCTAACCACCTACCATAATGTACTATCTATCTATCTATCTATCTATCTATCTATCAATCTCTTAATGGTCTACAATAACTAGTTACAAAAAGCTTTATTGGCAAACAACAACAAAATTAGCTATACACTGGGAATAACAGCAGTGGGCATCATAATGTCACAGTTCATCCATAACCAGGTATATCATCATCACTGATGTGCTGAGAAAACGGAGCAAATAGTTATTCTGACATTAAATATCAACAAAGGGGGATGAGAGAGATGCCAGAGTTAATTGGGAGCGGTGTATGGACAGAATAGTAATACAGCATTTGACGGGGAGAGCGGAGGAATGAGCTAATGCCTGGTCTCCAAATGGAAGGAAGCAGAGCGTTCACAGTTCATTACCACTTCCCTTCTCTTGCTAATCAAAACGCAAAGCACTACAACGTGTCAACAAGGAAGTGTGTGTTTACTGAGAATATGCAGTATAGATGTGAGTAGGTTTTTGTGTGTGTGTGTGTGTGTGTGTGTGTGTGTGTGTGTGTGTGTGTATGTGTGTAGGAAGGCGTGGGTTTGGCCATGTTATATTAGTATACGTACGTGTGTAACTGTGTGAGAGGGTGTCGACAGTATGTGGTTAGGAGTTTGTGTCTGTGTTTGCCTGCACGTGTGCAGCAGTGTATGGTGTGTGTTATACTAGCTGCAGTATATATTTATACATATTTACATACATACATATATTTATACATGACTGAATGGCACTTAAACAACCAATTGAAAATTAGCCTGTCAAGCAAATTGCTTTAGAGCAGACTAGTTAACTGGATAAAAAATTAAAAACTGAAGAAAAAAAAAACTTGATCTTTAAGGAAAACAAGATAAGACTTACAGTAACACTGCGGCAAATACTTGGAGAGATAGATATTTTTTGCCGTTGAACTATGTAAGCTTTTCTGGTGCAGCATCATCCTCTAGGAGAACATACATCTCTGTGCCCTTATGACACAATCAGCCTCCATCCACACAGCTGACTGGCTGAGAGCCTCCAGTCGTCTCACACTTCAGACAGGCAACAGGAGGAGCCCAGGGAGGCCACAACTCATTTATGCCTTTCTCTGGGCTAACTCCGGTTATTAGCTGGAATCAAATGATCCAACATGTCTTGTGCCACAGGCAGGTCCAACACAGAAAAGCTCAGTGTGTGTGTGTGACATGAGACAGAGAGAGAGAGAGAGAGAGAGAGAGAGAGAGAGAGAGAGAGAGAGATAGAAAGGGGGAGAAAGGGAAAGCAAGGAGAGAAGAACTGCAAAATTCCATTAGAGGAATCTAAAGGCATCAAGCAGAATGGATGGGCAACGATCCACGCCTGAGAAACTGTGACGCTCAAAATTAAAAGTATTTTTCAACTCAGATTGTGCCCTCAGAGGATCTTCATATGGCCCCTGTGAGATGTCAGACTTTTCCTTTTAAAATGGCGGCTGATTAATTCTAACTGACCCTATGATTGAATAGTACTTGTACTGTGTATTGTGGTACATACTCATTCTCTAAAGATGTACTTATGGGTAAGTAAGACAGTGCACAATATATTATATCCAAAATTAATTTTTAGAGTTATTTGTGAGTTTTGCTATTGACAAACAGCTGTTTACTTATCAGTGTTGTCAAGAGCTGCAGCAAGAGGTTATAAAGTGATGAAACGGGCCAAATGGGGCTAGCTGGTTAGCGTGCTAACTTCAGCAGAAGAAAAGAAGTGAAGAAAAGGAAGCATAACAACAGTTAATATTTGCGTTGCTTTCCACCACTGGAGACAGCTCTTGGTAAGTAAAGGAATGAAGTTTGATGCTGAACTCGCAACGTTTTTTCTAAACTGGTAGGTAACCTGCAGTTGATGCTAACGTTGGCTATGTAGTAAAAGCAAAACTTACAAATAGCTCCTTTAAGGCATTCTACTGTAATGTCTCTTCACATAAAATATAACACTTGACCTCACAAAGATCTACTAAGTAAAGAAGTATAACAGTATGGTTTCAGTTAAAAATAGTCATGAGGAAAGACGATACTAAAATAACAGTCTGCAGCTATTCTACAGCTCTGTGAGATCATACATAGATGCAGCAGTGCTTTCTGCTAAATGCTAATGTTAGCATGCTAACGTGATGCTTAGCAGGTATAATGTTTAGCAACATCTTAGTTTAGTGTGTCAGTATGCTAACAATCTAATTAAACACTAAAAACACTATACACAGAGTAGGCTGATGGGAGTACCATTAGTTTTGCTGGTATTTGGCTATAAAAAGAATTGTACAAACATTTTGACCTGATGATGGTAGGTGGCTGTACTTATGCGACCCGACCCACCCATGTAGGCAAAATCATTAAATCATTAAATCAGTAAATCATTAGAATCTTATTTCACTCTTTTTACACAAATGAATTTTTGGCCACACACCTGTCTGAGTTGTGTGCAGTAGCTGAGTGGGGATAAGAGAGGTTTCTCTGTGTGCAGTAGCCTGGACGGCGTCTACCGATAGCCTGCATTGTCAGGCATTTCGTCATCTGTAAATTGTAACTTCAGAAAATAACATGGGTTACACTGTCTCCCTCTAAACTGCATGCACACTGGTCACACGCCGCACCATGTTTTGTTTTGAGTTCATGTAGACGGAAAAAATCAATTAAAAATCGAGAAACGTCCTCACAACAGAAATGAAACGAGATTTAACTTTTTAGCCGTATCGCCCAGCCCTAGCCTGTCCCAGCTGATTCCTGCCACCAGAGTCAAAGCCACCTTCAGATTTGTTCCTTATCATTTGTGCCTTTTGTTTCCCCATTCTACCATGTCAGCTCCTATGGTGAGGCAGCTAATTTGCCCTCCAAGGTTGTTATTCCACCTCTTGTCCTCTCCTTTCCCTGCTCTCTCGCAGTTTTGGCAGTATCCTCAGTGAGAGCTGGCCCTCATTACTCTCTGCTGAGTCTTTTGGCCTTAAGGCTGCAGTGTCTTGTCCTCCATTCCCCAGTCCCACTCTCCCTGTCATGCTGTGGGCTCCAGCCTTATCTCACTGGTCCACAAAGCTCCTGTGGATGTGTGCTGCTATCCACTCGCAGCACGTTGTTCCCAATCATCTCCTTCCCACATCGGTGAAGGCAGAACATTGTGCCAACTTGCCCCCACAGTTAGGACAGAAAGACAGTATGTGGTACAAAGCTGCTAAGGCTGTGAGAGGTTAGGGCAAATGGCAGTTCTCTACATGCAGCAGCTAATGGTGTTATTTTTATTTGACTTAGCCTCAAAAAGTCCAGTTCATCTGTTTGAGATGTTGAATATAAACTGATTATAATTATGAAATACAAGCTTTAATGTGTCCATATTTTAAGCACCCTTTTACGCAGAACCACAGACTAAACGTGGGGAATTCTGTTGAACAAAGTAAACTATGATGATGCACCTAATGATTGCAGCTGAATGTGATGTCTTTTCAGATAATGACTGAAACACACAAGTGCAAAGACATGCCTTAGTGCTTGAGGTTGTATAAAAATAAATGGAAAATGGAGAAAATAAATTTTTTGCTGTATGTGACTCATTGTAACAGGAAAAAGCTTGCAGTTAAGTCATATTTATGATAAACAGTGTCACAAATGTAATATGGACCCATACAGTAAATAGACAAATATATTCTCTCACAAGTTAATCTGCATTTTGCTAGGTCATTTCCGATTTGGCATTCAGCCCTCTCAATCCAATTTAAAGAGAACGTCTAGTGTCAGAGAGAAGGGGAATTTATTCCGAGCCAATAAAAAACAGCCGCTTGGTGAAAATCACCATCGGCAAGTCATTAAAAGTGGGAGAGGAGCTGGGTGTGTGGAAATGGCTCATCGGCTCCCCGGGTGCTACTCACAACAAGAGACCTGGACACGTAGTCCAAGGCCCTGATGAATTGAACCATAAAGGTGATTGGCTCAAATGAAAGTCTGCGCCTCTGAGGCAAAAACACATCCGTTTGATTTGAATACATCACTGTGCTGAAAGGACGGCATGCTCAACCTGGAAGAAAATGATACATGGGCATAAACAAGAGATTTGCACAGTGGCTCAGCGTGAGTCCCAACATCAAACCTGGCTGGCAAGTGAGACAAACCAAGCCTGTGGGATACATAAGCCTTCATTACTGTGCTGCTACTGGTTGTCAGGTTACGGATGCAAGGCCTCGGGTGCAATGTGTGATTTTGGAGCAGCGGCTGCCTGCTAATTACCAACCTAGGCAACACGCAGCCATTAAAAACGCAACCCTGAGTGTCTGCTGAGCTAATTTGTCTAATTACATCTTTGTAACTTATGAAAAGACCTAACATTACCCTGAAGGCTTGCTTTCGGAGAGGGAGCTGTGTAGATAGTAAATGAAAACTTTGCCGTCTTACTACAGCCACACAAGTGCCTCGATAGCTTCAAGGCACTGGGAGTTTAGGAAAGATTGTGAGGGGGAGGTGGTGGAACCCCTGTTGGGTGATGCGGTAACTATTTCTATATCCCTGAGATTCCTCTCCCATGGGACAGCCACCCACATCCTGTCGACAAGCCTCTTATTTATTTTTCTCATCATTAATGTGGCGCTTTTTTTTTCCGAGTTTATCAGCAAAACCAATATTTGGTGCCAGTTATGAGATGCACAGGCTCCCAGTCAGTGTAATAGATTGTGACTGAGCCGTCACAGCGATGAGGGCCTATGGCAGCTCTCCTAACAAGCATCTCTAATAGGAGGAGGAGGAAGGGGGAGTTGGGCGGACCCTTTGTGACATGTGTCAATTTACTGAAATTTGAAAGGTTTAAACTAAAAAAAATCTTCCAATTATAGCGATTGTGAAATGCAAATATGTCTCCAAATTGAGTGCTGTCTCTGGGAACAGTTTTCACTCAAAGCATCTGGGTTGCCACTTGTTCACATCTCACATATGTCGTTGAGCGAGTCAAATCACTGTGTTTGTTAGTTAATATCTCCGACATCGCAGATATCATATCACCTCAGCTTGAATGACAGCGACGAAATGGAACACACATAAATCAGAGATGATCAGAGAAAAAGAGGATAATCGCGGCAGACTAAGTCAGAAAAAGAACAAACAGGATGATGCCATCTACCGCCTTCCTTCCTTCCTTCTTCCTCCTCCTCTCAACAACAAGAGCGGCTGGGTGACTGTGATAGCATCTCAGAGTTTCAGCATAGCAGCTCCCAGGAGCCGGGCAACTTGGCTATTTTGGGGCCAGATCGCATGCCTACGTGGGATTGGACTCATCTTTTGGCCCCTGGAGTATCCCCTACTCTCCAAAGTCCTGCATTACTGACCTTAGTGGGGCTGGGTGTCAATGATCCACCACCATGCAGTCAAATTGGATGAGACAACTGTCAAGGTGGCATATGTGATGGTTTCAATTATTAACTGCGGAAGAACAAAAAATACATGTTTGTGTGTGTGTGTGTCTCAAAATGGCTTAAAGGGTTATGATCAGATAAGATCTAAAAAGTGTTGACCTTGTGTGCTCTAAACGAATCTGAAAGGGAAAAAGTTGTTATCATACTTGAAGAATCTCCGTCTCAAATTTGCAATCAGATGATAAAGCAGTGCCAGTGTGGTTTGTAATCCGTCAGTGTTGACTCAACCCACTCATTTGTGGAGAGCGTGGTGCACTCAGGGCCAGCCAGAGATGTGTCAACTGAAACCTAGACACAACCTCAGAGACCCGATGAGGCCCACTATCTCTTCTCGTTTTTACTCACCTTGCCTCAACTCTTTCACACCGCCTCTCTCACTCTCTTTTTTCTAATCAGGTGAGATTTTATCAGGCCCCCTCTGTCAGTAACCGCTATCGGTTGTGAAATTTCAGAAGGCAAAGCGTGTGGGAACCACAGTATCAGTTGTGCTCATCTCGCCCAGCACCTTTACAGACACGCGGGCGGTTTCTGAAAAGGCGAGAAAAGCTTCACAAAGAGCATATCGGAGGCCGGTTTAACACAAACCGACAGTGGAAATACTTTCATACCCTGTTCAACCTCTTCTCTCTGTTTCCTCCCTTCTCTGCGCTTGTTTTCTTTGTGTACCAGCCTTGCCAGACTGTACTGGCTCATTGTAAGATCGATTTACGACATCAAGAAATAACATTTGAAGAGAGGCCTCCATTTACATGAATCTAGACGTAGATGCCAGACGCTATAGTCTGCTGTCTTAGAAATCCCTATCAATCAGACCATTCTTACACATGAATACAAACACCTGAACAAAAAAATGGAGCTGAATGATGGCCTCTCCCTGTGGGCTGACATTATGTGCACTACGGCACCATTCAGTGCAAGTATATTCTTTCACAAGCTAAACTGATGCTATACATTCAAAATCACGATCAGAGTTAATTCTTTGCACTTACAATTGAGCTGGCTTATTGAATTTTTGATAAATACAGCACGTCATTAGAGCTCCCAGCATGGATGTACAGCAACACAAAGTAATCCCCTGGGTGCTACTGAGACGCACTCTCTCGGTGAGCAGAAAGGTAATCCAACTGAGAAGTGGGGTTGTGATCAAAAACTCTAGATCTCAGCATGAGCTGGTAAAATGTGGGTGGTGAAAGGAATGAGTGAAACTTATCAACTTGTTCAACTGCTCTTAGTTTTTTTTTTGTAAAAGTGTAAAACATTTTTAAAAATATTGTCCTGAGCAGTTGGAAAATATTCTTAGCAGCCAAATGAATCATGTAGAGGAGCAGTGTTGGGTGATAGAAAGTACTGACATATAAAAAATAAAAACAACTGCTTTAGAACTGGCAATTAAATGAGCAAACCAAAAACCCGAATTGCCTTTTTGTCATCAGATTGAAGTTGAATTAGATTATTTTGTAAAGTCTTTGGATACACAGTAGGAAATGCTGCCACTAGAGGTCTCTGAATGAAAACAATAAAAAAAGACGCAGTTTGGTGACATCTTGAAGTAGCGTGGGCTCATGGGAATTGTTGTCTTCACCACCACATTGTTAGGATTCCTTCAATGTCAATCATTCAAGAGGTTTTGGCGCTACTGGAATTATCCACTGATCTCTCCTCCTCTCCGAACTAACAGACCCCGTGATTAAATCCGGTAAAAACACTGAACAAAGCAATTTCATGTTAAAAATCAGTGTTTCTCCAACTCTGTTCGGCAGACACAAGGCATGTCGAGGGACTGCTAACCGAGCTGCTACAACATTTGCTCAGCTTTTTTCTCTGGTAACTTTGAAGTCATACGTCCGGTTAAAATATATAGATAAAACAACCAAGAAGTGTATTGTATATAGTGGCTTAAAACTGGATAATAAAATGAATTTTGACTGCCTTTGGCAGACAACCACAACGTCAATGACAGGCGACCAAATGGAACGGACTGATAAACAGACTGATGAAAATGATAGATTTCCCTGGGTTAGAAATTGCTAGAAAATATTGGGACAATGTAAGTAAACAACTCAAAAAACAAACAATCAAACAAACAGAAAAAAATTTCATAGTCGTTTTTAGACGTTTTAATGTGTAAAAGGTATATATTGTAAAAATTGTTCATGAACTGAATAATCTGTTGGGTATTTTATGCCTTTATTTGACAGGGGCTGCAGAGAGATGACTGGGAACAAGGGAGAGAAAGAGATACAACAAAGGACCCCAGCCAGACTCCAACAAGGAGCATTGCAGTTCATGGCCGGTGTCCTAACAGCTAAACCATAGAGGTGGCACATATCGTGACAACTTTAATTGTGAAGGCTGTCTGACCGATTCCAAGCCCTGGAACAGTAACAATGTTTGGGTTCCTCATTCACAGGATTTTTTAGAGGTAAGGAAGGAAATTTGCAATTGGACCAGAACTTAGACCTTCAAGTACTAATTTCTAATAGGTGATCTGTTCTTGTCCTCCTGATCCCTAGAGGTGCTGCCATCTCTTTTCTTTCCTCCTTCCAAATGCATTAGCATAGCTAGCAGTGCGGGGCCGTCGGTGGCTCCATCAGTAATGTCATGGGCACTTTAACATGATGAAGCACGCCGCGGCCCCGCTGGCATGAATAATTCACATTACCACGCACAGAGAGAGAGAGAGAGAGGGAGAGAGAGAGAGAGAGAGAGGGAGAGAGAGGGAGAGCCAGTGTGTGTGTGTGTGTGTGTAAGCAGAAGACCATCATCAAAACAGAGAGAGTTTGACTTTGCAACAATGAATTGTGGGAACAGATGTGTGATTTTTAAGGCGCACGGGTCTCTGTTTTGGGTGAGTGGGCAATTTTAATTCAATTTGATATTTCTCTTTTAAAGTGAGTGGAGACCTTGAGCTGGGCTGGGGAAAATAAATAAGGTGGGATCAGAAGAGGGAGCCGTGGTTATGGGGTGGGAGGGGAGAGGGGTGGAGGTCCTCCTCGCCATCCATCACAGTGGCACTTCAATGATTGTCAAATAAGTAGTCCTGTCCAAACCCATCTTTTATCATTATGTATGAATGAATCTATCTGGGGATCGCATCATCCAGCACATGGGAGGGCTCCATCTCATATACATGATAGTGAGACGGTATTGAAATGGGATACATGATAGTAGAAAGGCTTGGATGGGGAGATGGATTCACATCACTGGCTGGGAGAATGGACCACTATTTGATCTCTGTCTATTCCTTCAGTCTTGGAAATAGAAAATGTACAAGCTACTGCTTCCATTACAGTATGCACTCTCTCTGAACTAAATGCAAGACATTATTTATTTAATTATTTTTTGGTCTACTAATATTGACAGAATTGTTCCTCAAGTATCACGGACGAACCTCTCTCTCTTTGCAAAACATGTTCCATTAAATGTCTTGGTAATACTTAACATAATATTTTCCATGCTTTCAATGCTTTGAGGTTTAGGCAGTTTAACACATAGTACTACTTCTAGGCCCTTGGCTCCAAAGCTGACGTGAGAACTTTAATGTAAATAATTCAGCAAAGGTGGGTGAGAACTCTTGGCACGGGATTAAGGAGGCTGTGCCTGCAAAAGCTGCTCTCAATCCATTTCTAAAGTGTCACGGGGCCTTCTAAGAGGCAAAACAAACCCACCTTAATCTCTGCTAATCATACTTAAGCATGAATGTTTCATGTGGAAATGCCTGGTTACAATTTAGAGGCTTTTTCCTCATTCCTGGGGTAACCCTGCTTCAATCCAGAAATCCTTTTGGCCACAACAAAGACAAAATGTGATGTAGAGACATCAGATGTGGTACGGTGCGCAGAGCATGTAAGTAGGAGGAGGAAGAACCCCACATTACAGACACCATGTTTGTTGACTACATGAAACACTGCAGATAATGAATTCAGGCTGCCAAATTTCAAAATGTGCCAAAAGATAAAGCTGTTACAAACAAGGAAAAAAACAACAACCCAACAACGATAACATCAGTGATTGGTTGTGATTAACATCAGCCTTCTTACTTGTGTCTCAGAAATTCAAATTACAAGCCTGATGTAGGCAATGCCAGGGACCAACCTAATATTATTATCATTCGAGACGGAGCATAACCCAACGGCGGGATGATTACATTTGACTTGCAATGATTTTCCCCCTCTGCATGAGAAAACAACAGCTTGGAAAAACTAATAGACATATTCCCCAAAGTAGCTTTGTTGCTCCTGCCTTGCTTTAAATAAATCTCATCACTGCAGTGAAAAATGTTTTGATTTCTCCCGCATTTAGAAAGCGGAGATAAAAGTCCAACCCATCTGTCCCTCAACTTTGCGGGGTGCAGTGCAGCGGAGGGAAGGATTTATCACACGCAGCACGGTAAAGTGCATCTGCATCCGCCACACTGCTCCCACTCGCATCATTATCCTCATCGCCTATCACTTCCCCAGCTGAGCCCCCTTTTGGAAACAGAGGCTGACACATCGACGGCGGATAAACACCTTTAAAAGGATCTGACGCCCCGTAATGGAAGAAAAAACACTTCCGTATTGTTCGGGACCCCTGGTGCTGTGCTGGGCTTATGGAGGAGTAAGCCATTGTCTGGTGTCACCTAATTGGATCAAGTTTGAGTGGAGAACAGATGTGTATGGCTGCCTGAGGTAAACAGTGGACCAGAAGATGCCAGGGCTGAAATTACTTTGAAAATCGTTTCTGCCTCTGCA
Source organism: Seriola dumerili (assembly GCF_002260705.1). Lineage (NCBI taxonomy): Eukaryota > Metazoa > Chordata > Actinopteri > Carangiformes > Carangidae > Seriola > Seriola dumerili. Next base: position 8,537,047 of record NW_019174272.1, on the reverse strand, counting down.
GAACGAGTGAGAATAGCAGAGAAAAATACAGTATAAAAGAACATTTGTGGTGCAGTCTGAAAAGTAATAAACACTTTCCCTTTGGTGTAGATTCAAAAAGGTCCCTATTTTCTTTTGTTCGTCCATGGGCCCAGCCATACATCTGTGTGGAAGGGAATGTGTGGTACACAGAGATTCAGAACGAGGCTGAGGCAATTAACATGGCAGTGCTCATAGCACGAGTGATGATCCTTGGCAAAGGACAAATTATACCTTGGAAACCAAGTATTGCTGATCTAATTAAGAGCTGGCAAAAGGTGTCACCAGGGTCTGACAGATTTCAGCCCTGAGTCTTTTCTGCCTGCAGTGAGCTGCTGCAAAAGTGAGAAACATCGGCATGAACAAAGAGAGATGAGGAGAGACAAGGAAGCACTATTTCCAATCAAGCATCTGCCTCCCCTCCGACACAGCTCGATTTAACCTTGAAGAGTAATGAGATCTGACTTGCTTAAATGTTAGCATTCTTAAATCATCAGGAAGTGCCTCCAAGGAGCCGATAATCACTGTGCCAAATTGCTGCGCTCGCTAATTTCATTTCTCCCTAGCATTTGCTTGCAGTTAGTGTCGATTATTCAAGAACAGGCATTTAATGCTGCCAGGTCCCAGGGGTGTTACATTAAAATGTAATAACTTGCAACATAAATGAAAACAAAAACCATTACTTTCTTCCCCCCACAACTTTCTTCCCTCCTCCCTTTTCCTCTACCACCTCTCTCCCTTCCTCTCTCCTCAATCTCTCTCCACTCCCTCCCTCCATGGTGGGAGTTCGAATCTAATTCTCAGCCCATCTGGCAGGCGTAATGAAGGCGGGCCGGGCTTGCGGTGCCCTGCTGCCATGGCTCGGCAGAGCAGGAGGCTAGCTGGCAGATTGGGCCAGGATGAGTGGAGGGGAGTCGAGGAACCTGCTGAGTGAGTAAGCCAGCCCAGTTAATCTCCCATGTGCCCTGATGTGATCGGGGCCAAGGCCAACCACACGCTGAGGGCACAGTGGATGGGGTCTGGAGTGTGGATGGTTGTGGGCAGAAGACTGGAGGGTGAGTCTGGCATTCATTTACATTTCCTGGCATTTAGCTGACTCTTCTATCCAAAGTGACTTTCAATGAGTGAAACAGTAAAATCGCATTCATGTTGAAGACCGCCAAAAACATAAACATCCATCAGTCAGTGAGAGGGTCACAGCAGAGCCAACACTTCTACAGCACAACTCCAAATGGGCTTGCAGTGGGTTCTAGGGATGTTTTGTATTGTAAACCGACATAAATCACACGAAACGCCTGGATGTAGATGTGACACTGAAAATACTGAATTTATGTATTTCTTATTAACACTTTGATCCACAGCTTCTGTAGGATTTCTGCAGTGGCAAAGAGAGTGTAAATGACATCCTCACAAACAGGGTACAGACCCAACCTGGTCAAACACAGGATGTCAAAGGATGCAAACAGTCAAACAGGTAGATTCAACCCCAACAGGTGCAGCCTCAGAGGAAACAAAAGACAAATAATGTCTTAGCACCATCTGGCACAGACAGAAGTGCATAAGGATTTACATATGGTCAAATAACAACTGTGAGGTAGGGCTGCACAACACATTTAAAGGTATACTGGATTAACACAAAGATGTGTATCTTTATGTTCTAACATACAATTGCAAAAACACTCACTGTGACTTAGAGGTGTATTTTCTACTTACATGTACTTGATATACAAACTCATTTCTTTATTTAAGTTTTACTTTCACTTTGCAGTAAAATAAAATTGTGGTATATTTCCACTGTATCTCCCAGGACTGCTAAAACCTCTCACTGCAAACCAGGATCTGGCAAGGGGAAAAGCAACTGGGAGAGTGCCACTGCTAGACACTGGAAACCCCATGCAATTATGATTAAGCTCCTTTATCTAAACACAAACTCCTCTCCAATCGCTGCGATCTGCCTGCCGTGTGTGAAAGCACGTAGGGGGGAAGTGGTAAGGCAGCCAAAAGCCCTGGTGAGAGACCCGCAGTTGCAAACACAGGGCTATGTATGCATGCCTGTGTGTGTGTGTGTGTAAGTATATATGACATTAAGAGGCCATTTTTACTTGCAGTCTAGTCAGCACATGCTAGTTGAGCACATTACGGGAAACCTCTACCTGCTTGGTGCCTCAGTTTGCCCAAAAGACAAAACCACAGCACAGCAGCTCAGCTCAAAGTGAAGGTTCTCAGTGATGGCGAGGTGTGGGAGAAAAAGAGAAAGAACAAAAATCAGATAGGCGGACAGAAAACACTCAAAGCAGGAAGCTAGGCTGACAAAAACAGCAGGTTTCCCAAAGCTGTTCTCCGGCCTCTGGAGAAACCACAACACTGTCATTAACAGTTACTCTCCTCATAAACACACTAGCATCAGCTGGAGGTATAATTGCCCCTGCTTCTCCTGTAATCTTATACCTTACCTGCTGTTACTGTCAGACACCTTCTCCACTGAGAGAGACAGAGAGACAGCGAGAGAGAGAGAGAGACATGGGGGGAGGAGGAGGGGTTGTGGTGCATATGTGTGTGTGGTGAAGTTGGAGGCAGGGTAGGTGCTGCTTGTGTACTGTCAGAAACAAGGTAAGGAAAGTGAAAAGAGGGGTGTAGAGAGAGAAAGGAAAAGGAGAAAACATATGCCAGAAAATCAAATGAGTGTGTGTTGCTCACTGAAATCCCAGGAGCAAGGCTCAGGGGCTCCGATGGAGGGAAATCGTGTTCTTTTCGTTGAGTGATTAGAAGACGAGTGGCAGAACATGACCTACTTAGTATAACTTTTTTGTACAGGTTTTGGAAAAGGTACTCATGCGGGTAGAGTTAGAGAAGTGGGTGGGGGGCTTCAACCCTAATAGATTCATAGAAACATTAAAGATAGTGGGAATAATTGCTAGGGGGTGTTTGTGAATATGGAATAAAGTCTCTTCATTTCATGACCTCTCAAACTCAAACAAGGGCTTGCAGTCATCCTCTGTGCTCTGGCTTTGCAGCCAAAAAGCAAAGATGGATGCGTTTGATCCTACAGATATGCAAGGTTAAAATGCAAAACAAAATATGAATTAAACATCATCTGACACCCTCTAAAGGCTACAAGAGGAGGTTTTAGTACATTTAAAATTAGCTCAGAAAGGGTGGTGGGAGGTGTGAATTTTGAAAGAGCAGGGAAAGAGAAAAGGAAAAAAAAAAGATGAGAAACCTGCTTTCTCAAAATCTGTGACTGAAAATTCCAAAGCATCGTTTCGTTTCTCTGCCCTATTACAATGCCATACTGGAAATCCACAGAGGCCATGAAAAAGGAACATTTTAGCTCTGCTGTAGAAATGGGCCTGCCTCTGGCTCTTCTTAATTTCAGGCTTTGTTTGTGCGGCGTCGGGGAGCTCTTGTGGGTTTGCGGGAGACCCGCAGGCCTTTTGTCTCATCAGTAGAGGTGGTTTCTGCTTGGCGCCTGCAGCAATCTGTCGGCGTACGCCTTTTATTCTACCTCTCCATGCGAGATTTGGCCACAGGTCGCAGATTACAGGCAACACAGCCATCACAGGAACACCGCTGTTTGTTTAACCTCCAACAATTGAAGCAGTACTGGATCGTCATATCAGTCAGAGAAAGAGAGAAGCGTTATGAAGATGACAGAGTGAAGAACAACAACAAATGAAAAGTCTCGCAAAATATGCTTTTTTTTTCATTAGGTTCTGCCCAGACTAAAATGGCTTCCTCTGGATTCCCTGGGGGACATTGGCAATACTGCAACGCCTGCTTCTTTAAATGACACAGACTAATATTACACTTGTGGCGCTGAATTAATAAGCTGCAGCATGATAAATCTCTATGATTTATTATGTTCCCTCCAGTGTATAATCAAGTTGAATAAGAGAGGGAGCGAGAGTCAAACAGAGGGAGATTGGAAGAGACAGAGACGTAGCTGGGTCTGAATTGAGACACAACAGACGAAGCCCTTCCTCTGCACAGCTGAATGGACAGGCTTACATAGCTTTGAATGAGAAGTGTGAAACAGTCAGCAATCAAAATCAGTGGGTGTTGTGTTTAACAGAAGGAAGGAGATTAAAATACCAAAAAGTTCAATGAGCAGCGCGCCGTGAAATATGACATATGGAACTGCCAAAACAGATCTAGCAGACGTTCTTTCCCTCCAAAACTGTCTATTTCTTTTGGAAGCATGAATTCCCCATAAGGACGGTTTATGAGACTATCGCACCTCTATAGAAGTCTCATCCCACAATCCACAGGAGGCTTTCTCTCCCTCCTGCCTGCTTCTGGTGGGCTGCCATCGTATTCATTCCCCGTTCCCAGATAGATGTTTGTAATTGGAGCTCTAATTTATGATCGGGCCTTGGTGCAGGATAATGATATGGAGCATTGTAATTTGCTGATGCAAATTGTACGTTATAATGGGGAGCCATAAAAGCCCCAGCAACATCTCGGAGACTTGCCAAACACCCTGAGCGTTCATTACAGCCCTCATTAAAACATCCACGTCGGCACTGGGAGCTCTTACAAATGGAAGGAGCATGTAATTGCTGCTTGATTGTGGTATATGTAACATATGATAAAGTGGAATTACCACTTTATTTGTCTACAGTGTCCGTGAAACTTAATGGGGAGAAAGCCTGCAGTAAACAAATCCTCAGAGCATTGTTTGATTGTTACATTATAGGGCTATTTGTTTAAAGTGGGGCAAATGTGAGTTAGGGGACAGTGCATCCAGGACAAACTAAGAGTGATGATAATCAAGGCTGGGCTTAGGGGGATAAAACTAATGCTTTTACCCATGAGAGCCTGTGTTTCATTTGGACTAACTCCAGCATGGGTGATAGCATAGAGCTTCATCTGGGAATACATTAACTGGATTTAATATAAGAAAAGATCAGTATTGTTCTTTTTCATTACCAGGCACCAAAGTCATCACCATACATTTGCTTTAAGGTTGGTGGAGCTAGATTGAAAAAGGTTAGAATGAACCATTGAAGTCACCTCTGGTGAAAAAATATTTTGTACTAATGCCAATTTGGGCCTTTGGGGTATAGCTTCTAGGTATTTCCAATCGTTGATCTCAATTCAGTCCTAATGAACAGAGTATGTGGAATGCGGTGAAGCTGAACGCCCCAGCTTTTAAGCAGCCTTAAGAGCAAAGCCAAGTGGCAAAAGCAATTAAGAGTTCATTTAGAACAACTGAACTATGCCGGGGCTGGTTTTTCTGAGGCTCGGTCAACACTAATTCACAGTGTCGCCTTTTTATTCAAATGACCTCTCCCAGAGTTCCCTTTGTGTTGGTGCCGTTCTAATGCATCTCCATTAGAACAAAACCTGAGCTGCATTGCTGAAAATGAAGTTTGCCTCCTCGACTCTGAATGATAGCAGGCCTCTACCACCGGAGCTGTGTGTGCTCAGCCACTGGAAAAGGATTTTCAACCGTGCCATTCAGCCAGGGCCCCTGAAGCCTGCAGCCTTTATCTGCAGACTCGTTGATTGATGTGTTGTGGGCCCTGCTGTGGTTAACAGCAATTTTTATCTGTTGCTAGCGGCAACAGCCCAAGTCCCTGGTGCGCAGAGAGCAGCAGGGCCCAGGATCTGAAGCCGGACCGCACACGGGGATAAACAAATAGGTTTTTCAAGGCGGACAGCCCTCATAGAGAGGCCCCTGACAGGCAGCGCCCCACCCCAAGGCCAGGACAATGTCAGGGCCCCAGCCCACTCCTGCTGGGCTTGTGGTTTCCTTCACTAATTTTCACCATGTGCAGAGCTGGTGGTATGGAGACACCTGCACACCCCACTGTAAAGCAAGCAGGGCGAGAGAGATAGACAAAGGCAGACAGAGTGATGTAGAGAGTCACAGAGATGCTCACAAAGATGCAGTTAAGAGATCTCTTGTACTGTAGGGGAAGAAGCCATGGTTTTCTGTTAAAGTATAAGGATATAATTTACGCTCAATTTCTTTCAATTGCTGTGTTTAGCATTTAATCCAGTGAATCTGTGTCGTTTTGTTAAATAAAGCGTGAAGCTTTTAATGGCTTCTATTGTAATTAAGTGACATAATCCTTGTATTCGATAAAGATCTTGTAAAAAGCCTCATCACTCAGACAGGGAAGTCTATTTGCCACAATGTGGAGGTCGTGAATGCCAAATCAATTAAAACAAGGCTGTTTAAGAATGCACAAATGACTCTGAGACAGCTCTGTTTAGAGTGTAGACTCATTTAGCGTTAAATATGATTATGACAACTCGAGCAGGGGAAATGAAGTATGGGTGTGTCTGAGAGCTCTGAGCACTCTCGCTCAACCCAAACAATGTGGCTAAGGTTTTACTCCCTGACATCGCAGACATAAACCCTCCCAAAACAGACTAGTCAGATTATACTGTCACAGACAAAGCTCTGCGCTTTTATCGTGTGTGAAGACATCAGCCGTAGCGTGGCCTTGGGTGGTTTCAAAAGACGGGGAGTGGGAGACTGAGGCTCAATCACTTCATCTGAAAGGAAAGGGAGGTGTGTTGTCGTTTTCGCTCAGCTAAAACGTCTCCTTCTCTATAACGTATATCCAGCCCAGGGGTAGTGACAGAATGGGCAGAGAGTTGCAGTGAGATTTTTTGACATTTTCCGCATCTCTTGCAGCCTGTATCTCCCAGGCGCAGAGGGGGATGTTAGGTTCTTTATCAAGAAGCCCCTGAGAGAATGATAAATCGCCAGAGCCTGGGCCCATCTCCGCTGGAACAACAAGCAGGTAGCAGCGCAGGAAACAAGGCACAGATATTGTCTCCCAAACATAGCTGAGGCTATAATGAAGCCTGCACAAAGCAGACAGGAGAGAGTCTGCCTGATAAACAATTCCATACCCAGTCTTCCACAGAGAGCGAGATAGCGAGTCTCAGTACTGCTGCTACGTATCGCTGCTGGACTCAACGGTCAAGAGATTAGCCCTCACCCCTGAATGGAGGATGAAGGGTTGGTTGGGGGTGGGGGGTTGGAAGAGTTTTCACATCTAGCAATGTCATCAACTGAATAAACACACCATGTTTGGAGGAATATAAAGTAGTTGATAGTTAGCCTACCAAGCGAAAATAGTTTTTTGAGTGGAAGGATAGTGGATTCAAATCTGTAACATTTTAATGGTATATTATCTTTTTATCTTATCTTACATGTGTTGAATGCTGTCCTGTCTGTTGTTGTGGTCTGTTGTCATGGTAATAAAAAGAAATCAGTCTGATATCAGTCATTGCTTACAACCTCTGGTGTGAAGCAGTTCATTAATATTTAATGAGGAATCGATCAACATTACTTCAGTTGTCTAATGGATGACTATAAACTGGATTAATTCCGTGTTCACACTTCCTAGTTCCGGTGTCTGTGTTCACCTTAGTGAGAACACAGCACATTTAGCCCATTTGAAAATGCATGTCAGGAAAATTCAGAAAAGAAATCCATGCATTTTTGTGCAATAATTTGCCACTAAAATCCTCAATTGTGAAAGTATTCCATGTCAGCATAAATTATCAGTCATGAGCCTCTTATGTTAAACAAATATTTGGACCAGCCTGCGGAAATATTGTTTGTGATCAACTAGATAGAAACTGAAGCACTATCAATACTTGAAAATATGGATCCAATTCTGAGATGAAATATTAGTTAGCTGTTACTTTTTTTTTTTTTTTTTTTTTAAATATCTGACTTATATTTATAGTATGTGCAGGATTTTTCAAGTCCAAATCCACTCTTTGATGAATTAAACCGGCAGACAATGTGTTCTGTATGCAACA